>NC_048597.1:85640609-85940609 GCF_003668045.3 Cricetulus griseus
CCAGCAAGTGTGTGTGTGTATGTGTATGTGTATGTGTATGTGTATGTGTATGTGTATGTGTATGTGTATGTGTATGTGTATGTGTATGTGTGTGTGTGTGTGTGTGCATTCAGGGAATGAAATGGAGCTAAGGATGACTCATTCCTGATGATGATAAGCCTTGCTCAGAGAGGCGCTTCTGTCTCACCTTTTCTCTATTTCCAGGTAGATCTCTCTCTCCCCAGTTATGTGCTAAGAGGGACTCTGCTGGTTTCTGTTTTATTCTTGGTGGGAATTGATCCATGTGCAGGTGTTTGTATGGTGCATCCATGGAAACAATAGCAAGGACCTTTGTGCTCCTTGGAGCTGTGCCGTGGAATATTAGTTTAAGATTTATTACATTCATTATGCTGTGGGATATTTGTTTAATGATGCAAAGATGTGTTGCGTTCTTTTATGTTGCATTTGTTCAACTCTGGTGTTACTTTGCCTGTCTAAAACACCCGATTGGTCTAATAAAGAGCTGAATGGTCAATAACTAGGCAGGAGAAACAAGTGGGGATGGTGGGCATAGAGAATAAATATGAGGAGAAAACTAGGAAAGAGATTGAGGAATGAAAGAAGGAAAAGGAGGAGAGGACACCAGGGGCCAGTCCCCCAGTCACATAGCTAGCCATGGAGTAAGAAGGGAAGAAAGAGATGAAAGATATGTAGAATAAAGAAAGGTAAAAAAGCCCAGAGACAAAACATAGTTAAAGAGAAACGGGATAATTTAAGTTAGAAAAGCTGGCTAGAAACAAGCCAGGCTAAGGCCGGGCATTCATAAGTAAGAATGTGTCTCTGTGTATTTATTTGGGAGCTAGATGGTGGGTCCCTAAAGAGTTAAAAAAAAAAAAAACTACAAAACTGTTGTTACTTTTTCTTTAAGTAGCATGATATAATGAATGTCTCCTAAAATCATAATATCCTGAAGTTAAGGAGATTATCCTAGAAAAATACATTTTAAGATAAATATCTATATGTAATAGCATGCAGTTAAATAGTTACTAAAATGTAAGTGGTAACAATTTGATGTAGGTACATTATTTTCCAAAACAAGTCTTAAGGAATAAGTTGGTATAGTTTATACAATGTGTTTACATTTTTCTCCAAATAGGACTTTTTTTTTCTACATAAGATAACACACATTTCTGCATAAAAACATATACGCATGAAGCATTTCTAAAACATCTAGGCAGGGCGGGGGTTTGGGGGACCCTCTCTGCTCCATCTGTTCTAGATGGTTGAACATGCTACAGGCCAGCCACATATTCCACAGTTGCTTCTTCGGATATTAAAATGATTGAATTCCCCAAGCAGAAAATGAAAACCACAAAACAGGGGCAGAATAACAAGAATTACTTCTGTTCCATCAAATACAGGATTTAAACACACAATTACAGAGCTTCAGATTTTTGTGTTTTAACATTTAAATTTTATCCCATCCAGTTGAGGCAACTATCCTGTGAAAAAGGCCAACTTGACACCAACTGAAATGAGCCCGGTGGTCTCGGAGATAAGTGGAGTTAGTCAAGCGGTGCCAGAAAAGCCCATTCTTATGTATAATTTCGAGAAAAAGCCATTAGTGTCTTGCGTTTGTGTTGTGGCTGACAGTTAAAATAGTGTAGCCCATGAGAAGAGCAAAAATACGATGCCTGGTGCCCTCACTGTCTCTAATTTCAGCCCCATCCAACCAACAATTTTCACAGAGTTGTCCCACCCCCTCCAAAATGTCAAGGCGTTTGCAAGAATAAGTTGTTCATGGGCTCCCAGTGATCCTCAAAGTGACCAAAAGGAACACTAACCAGTCTTTGGAGTCCTTGACCCTCACTCAAAGTGTAGTCCCAGGGGCCAACATCAGGGACAGGTCCCTGGAGCTTGGAGGAGGACAACCCTGTTCACCTCTCTCACAGTTAAGATTCAAGACCAGTCGAGTAGTTTTGTTTTAAGCTCCGAGGAGGAGGCTGTATCAGATTTCAAGAGGCTCCTTGCTGCAGGGTGGTGGTGGGATATTTGGCAGCTCTGCAATTGAACCGCACATCTGGGCTAAGCATGAGAAGGAAGAGGCATCCAAGAGTGCAGGCTGTGCTGGCAGAGCTACCCAGAGGACCAGTCCATAAATGGGCACCTGCAGTCCTTGGAAGCTTCTGAGATGTTTCTTGGGGCTTGTTTCTCAAGCCCCAAGGCAATGCATTCACAAATCCACCTGACTACAGCTGTACACACATGGATTAATAATGATCTCCGAGGGGGATGTTTCCCACTTTATGTTTAGTGTTGCACCAAGGGAAAAGTGATTAATCCCACAAACTGTCAGACCTTTTAATTATATGAGCACGTCTCCCTCCCTCCAGAAGAGGGACACACAGAATGAAAAGCTTTCTTTCATAATCCAGGACCCGGACAGGTGGTAACTGAGTGAGAGAAACAGGGTCCGAACTCACTCCCGCTCCAGTTTCCCCAAGTGGGATCTTGGTCCAAGCCTGCGGACTCCCCTAAAGCCCACCCCCTCCCCCAGTTTACTCTGTGTGGTACAAGGAGTGCCTCCCCGTGTCAGCAGTTGTCAGGCAAGGATCTTCTACTAAGTTTCAAAATCAATTTTCTAGCTCAAATGTTGTAATCTTTGTTCCCAAATATCTTTATGGAGATAACAGAGGGATCCAGATGTTGAAGACAAGCTGAAATCCAGGTGGTCAAGTGATCTCACCCGAGGTCACCCTGGTTGTCCCACTGGCTTGGGTTTCTGTGTCTCCTCTATGCTGACCTCCAGTTGACTCAACAGTGGGACATATAAATGATACTGACTAGGGCAGCTTAGCCACCTGCTTTAGTTCATCACTCACTCTGTCATTTTAAGAGGTTCTTACCGTATTCTGCTTAGATTTTTCCCAAAAATGTGTTCTTTATAAGTCACCCCAATGTCTCTGAAAATTGAATCATGTGGAACCTTTATGGACTCCCTAAGCCCCATGTCTTGAAGATGATAAGAGATAGTGAGATGCACATCCCTTTGAAGCAAGACGCACAAGTGTGTGTGTGTGTGTGTGTGTGTGTGTGTGTGTGTGTGTGTGTGTAGATTAGAGGACAGCATGCCAGAGTTTGTTCTGCCTTCCACCACGTAGATGCCAGGGATTGAACTCAGGTCTCTGGCTTGGCAGCAAGCACCTTTATCCACCAAACCATCTTGTTGTGGCATCTTGGGTAAATGATTTGCTTTTCCCTGAGTGTCACCTCAAAGTAATAAATAACACCTATTACATAGTGTGCTGTGAGGATTTAAAGATACAGCAAACACAAGTCACTTTGCCAAACACTGACTCTGGCAGAGCTCCCTTAACTTTTCTTGGTTTGGAACCAATGGTTTTGTTAGCCCCATTTCTCTAGAAAGCGGAGCCTAAGACAAAACTTTTGTGTAAACTTTGTCAAGGGGGACAATGTAGGGAAACACATGTGAAGGAACCGGGTGGGTGAGGTAGATAAGACAGCAGCTAAGTCACGGGATGTATTTAACAAACTGTCCCTACACGATTGGGATGCATGCAGGGTACTTGGTAGGTGGGGCACTTCCAGAGTGGTCAAGGGGACCTCTCTTAGGGAAGAGGAGGGGCAATGTATCCCTCAACTCCTGTCTCTTCCACACTTGTCAAAGCCACCTCTGTCCGTCCAACATTGGAGTGAGGGGCAGGAGCCAGAGGCTTTTTATTGATCTGCATTCCCTTGTGGACCTTTCTCACAAAGTCCGTGAGATGGAAACTCAGGAAGTGCCTGGTACCTGCACCTTGGCAATGATGGCAAACTCCAAGGCAGGAGGCAAGGGCGCTGCAGCAGAAATTGCAGGTAAGGAGCTGGGGACAAGCTAGACTTGTTTTGAGTCCCACAGGTAGTCACAGTGGCTGCATCCCAGAACGTCACCAACTTCTGAACAATCTGAGGCTCTCTCCAGAAAGGATTGACAGCTCCATGTACCAGCAAGGATGTTGTTGCTAACAAATCTTCCCTGAGGGTTGTTTCCATAGTACCAAGCAGAAAATGGCAGCTGCGCAAATCCAAGAAACTTGTGAGTCTTTTGTGAGAACAGGATAGGGACTTTGGACAATTTATCTGTATGGAAGGATAAAAAACCGGCTCATGACACTGTCATAGTGTTCCTCTGATGAAAGCCCAGGACAATGGGTGGATTTAGAGGTTTTGATTTGCAGAGTTAGATGAGTATTTCAGTGACTTCCAAGTCCACACTCAACTACATCTCTGTATCTACTCTCAGCACAAAGCTTGTGATGAAGCTGTGGGTTACACAGCATTACTTAGCTGGTACAGGAATGAGGGCCCAGTATGCTACAGACCAGAAAAGGCAAGATGAAGCATGGGGAACACAGACTATAAGGTAGATAAAACCTTACACCTGAGATCCGGGTCGGCCTATATTCCTAGCACTTGAGAGATGGGGACAGGAGTTCAGTGTCATCCCAACTGAGCAAAACATCCTGAGACAGTGCTTGTGATGGAAACTTTCTGCTAAGAAAATGTTTCCGTGATAATTGTTCTGAATAACCTGACACTCCCTCCATGAAATGAATGTTTATAGTGTATGGTTGTAATAAAATACCTTTACAGTAAGATTGTAGAAACCAGCGCTGTGAAGCAATGCATACACAAACTGTTGCTATTCTCACTAGACTTAGATACTGCAAAAGTTGACCTGTGGCATCCTAGATCTGACCACTGAGATCAAGAGGCCACTTTTCTGGTATCTGTCTCCTGGAGATTATGGAGACCCAAAGTGGAGCTTTGGGAAACTCCTGATTGTCCTAATAGATGGGGAGTCTAGAGCAAGCTATGCCTCCAACCTAGAGACCCATTACAAAGCCAACTGTTTGCTCCCATTGATTCAGGCATTTGCTTTTGGGATGGATGAGACAACCAGGAGTTTCAGGTCCTGCATCCACAGATTAACCCTATTGTACATAATAAATATTTGAAAAACAGGGCATCTGTACTCAACATGTATAGACTTTTTCTTGTGAGTCTTTAATTAACACATAGCAAGTACCCACTTAGAATTTTACATTACATCCAGCATCTCTTATAAGTGACCTAGAAATGGCTTCAAGTACCCAGGAGGGCATATGGCTCATGCACAAATCATATGCCTTTTACATAGGTGACTTGAGCACTCATGGATTTGGGTGTCCATAGATGGTAGAGCCAGAAGCCACCCTTGTATGGATACTGAGGGGGCAGCTACATGGGGTGTCCTGTGCTAACTCTTCTCTACCAGTGAACTGTTTTAACTATTTCACAGATTTTCAGTATAAATGACAAAATCAGACATCATGTGAATATGCTTTTGGAAAGTATAAAAATACTGCATCTGATTTAAAAAAAATTACACGTGATGTATTCTATAGAGACAAACAGTCACAGTACCAGGAACCAGTAGCCCAGGCATAGAAACCAACATGCTGTTTATAAGTCAACTTGACACAAGCTAGAGTCACCTGAGAGGAGGGCGCCTCAATGGAGGAATTTCCTCTATCAGGTTGGCATGTGGGCACAGATGTGGAGCATTTTCTTGATTGTTGATTGATGTATGAGGGCCCCGCCCACTATGGGTGGTACCACCCCTGGGCAGGTGGTCCTGGGTTATATACAAAGCAGGCTGAAAAAGTCATGGGGAGAAAGCCAGTGAGTACTATTCCTACGTGGTCTGTGCTTCAATGCCTGCCTCCAGCTTCCTGCCTGACTTCCTGCTTTGACTTCCTCAGTGATGGACTATGAACTGTAAGATGCAATAAGCCCTTTCCTCCCCAAGTTGCCACAGCAACAGAAAACCAACTACTATAAAGAACACAGAGAGACAGTCTCATACTCTCTTGCTCATATTTCAAGACCAGACAGCTTACTATATGCTGCTATGTTGGATGACCAGACCAACATATGTCCCCAGGCTCAAGAGGAAGGACTGCTCTACCCATTAAGCTCAAGCAGGAGGATCTTGGGGCCACATTCACTCACTGAACCCTGAAACCACCTATGCATTTTGTTAGCAGTGAGTTACAGATGAATGTGTTCTGTTTGCTTTGCTCTTCTTCTGCCAGTTAACGCTTCAGAAGCTGACAGTAGGTGATCCCTGGGAAAGTGGCCCTGCTTCTTTGACTGTGGTGCCTACAAGAGTTCAGAGGAGCCCTGAGCATTCTCATTGCTTATTTTCAAAAGATTTCCTGGAGGAAGCTTGCAATCTCCACACAGCCTGATTTTTCTCGCTGCTCTGAAAGCTGCATTCAGATTCACCCTGAAGCTATGGAGCATGCATCAAAGGCTTCCATATAAGACGAGAGAAATTGCCTTTTCAATAGAAGTGATGAAAATAACTTAAATTTCCAGGGTGCCTGTTTCTGAAGGGCTCATAAAGCCTCTACTTGGCATGGTGAAAAGGTACCCCCGACCCCGACTCCCCAGAAATCTTTCCTTCTAAGGCATTTGATTGGTAAAGTTTCCCAAAAGTTTAAATGTGTTTCTCAATATCTTTCTCATCTTCTGATGCTGTGTCTTCAGGTTCAACACATTTCAATTTCACTTACAGACATCCCTCTTTAAAGAGAATAAATCCATGTAAGTGTTGATTCATTTTTCTTAGTTCTCAGAGGTTTCAACCTCTCTGGAGAGCCATTTCTTAGCTCGCTCTTCTGGATCAGTCATTGCCAACTTCATCCTTCATCTTATTTGGGGTATTCTCAGCCAAGGCCAATGAGATGATGGTACTGCAGCCCTGGGTCACAGCCTCAGGTGTCATTCTTAAATAGCAATAGAATGCTATATTCTTGACCTGATGTTCGATACCCTTGCACTTGGTTCTACCAGGTAGGTGAGCCCTGTGACTGCTAGTTAGGTCTCTGTTGCTGTGAGAAGGACCATGGCCAAAAGCAAATTGGGGAATGTCTTCGTTAGGGTTTACTATTGCTGTGTAGAGACACTGTTACCACAGAAACTCTTATAAAGGAAACATTTAACCAAGGGGGCTTGTTTATAGTTCATAGATTCAGTCCATCATGGTGGGGAGCATGAAAACATGAAGGCAATCATGGTGCTGGGGAAATAGCAGTGTGTTCTACATTTTGCAGGCAACAGGAAGTCAACTGACTGTCACACTGAGGAAAGCTTGAGAAAAAGACCTCAAAGCCCACCCACACAATGACATACTTCCAACAGAAGATGTGGCCCAGATTAAAGGTGTGCCCTCCAGCCTCCTCCAACAAGACCACACCCCCTAATAGTGCAACTCCTTGTGAGTTTATGGAGGTTAAAAACATTCAAACTACCACAGAGAGTAAAGAGTTTATTTCATTTTGCAGTTTATAGTCCTTCCCTGAGGGAAGTGAGGCAGAAACTGAAGCACAGACCATAGAGGAACATTGCTTTTTGGTATCCTCAGCCTGCTTTCCTATACAATCCAGACCCACCTGCCCAGGGGTAGCAACCGCCCACAGTGGGCAGGTCCCTCTCACATCAGTCATTAACCAAGAACTGCCCTCACGAACTTGCCTATGGACCAATCTGATGGAGGCAAGTTTTCAGTTGCAATTCCCTGTTCTCAGATGGCTCTAGCTTGTATCAAGTTGACAAAAGGCTGTCCAGAGGCACTCCTATTATGGCAATGTCCATGTTTTCTACCAGTTTTGCTTTTAACAGTTTAAAACAAATTTCAACATTCAACACATACCTTAGTGAAATGAAGTCTAAAATTAATCTGAACAGCAATACCAGACTATCGGGCATGAGGCACCAAGTACTTACAAATTCTGCACCTGATATCATCTTGTGAGCATTTCTCCAGTTCTTATTACTTTAAAAAATATGCTCTGAAAATGGCATAAGTTTATTGTGTGAAAGAACGCTTAAGTTCCCCTAGAAGTCTGGACGATGAGTTGATTGCATCACCTGACTCCCTGGGAGGAAAACAAACAGCCAGGGACAAATGTTTTTGAAAATGAAGGGGTGCCCTGCTTGAAGACACATCTTAGGATAAATGCAATCACACGTGTCTAGAACAGACCCTGATTATGGGTTTCTTTTAAGAAACTGGTACACATGGTTTTGGAGTGGCAGGTCTGATGTATGCCAGGCAGGCACCTGGGGACTCTGACAAGAGCTGAAATCCTCAGGGCAAGAGGCAGGCTGGAGGCTCCGGTAGCACTTCTGAGTCACCATTCCACATTAAAGACAACGAACATAGCTTATAATCAGGCCTTTAAGAATGGGCCTTTAAGGATGGGTTAATTCTGCTACTGGCATTTTTCATCTACATGAAGAGATGATGTTCTTCCCCATAGCGTCTACAGATTTGCAGCCAAAATGTTAGGCTTCTAGAAGGGTACGGGGATGTAGACTTTAGATCAAACTAGATGCTCTATCAACATCTGATTTGAACAGCATCCCAGAAGGAAAACATCAGAAAAGCCCGTCTCATGAACTGCACAGAAATATCTGGAATACAAGTTGAGTCCAGGGCTTGCCTACTCACGTGTAGGCACAGAGTGGATAGAGGTGGTGCCACACAAGGGTGTGATCCTTGTGTGGAGAGGTCGGGACATAGGGTTTGGTGGGATGAAGATGCTAAGCCACAGAATCTGAATAACAAAGGATAGAAGGGAAGTGAAAAAAACGGGAAAGCTGGAGGGTGAGGAGAGGACTACTCATGCATGCACGTGCAATTCTGACAGTTCTGTGATGGAATTCAGGGGGATGCACACAGGCAGCATAGGAGGGATGAAGCAAGGCTCTACAGTACAGGATACAGAAATGAGTTTTTATGAGACAAAACAGAAGTTTGGGGAACCAAAGCTTTTATCATCTCAGCATAAGATGACAATGGAGCCTCTGATGATGGGCAATCCATAGTTACTGTTTCTGGAGGACTTCAGAAGGCTCTGAAGTGTGTGCTGAATATCTTACAGCTTGAATTTTGTCAAACAGAGATAAGAGAGCAGGAGCCACTTATCGATGCTTTGTATCCTCAGTGGAGAGCTAGCTACATGGAGATGGAGGGAGACGAGAGAAGTTCAAGGAAAAGTCATCTGAGAAATCGGGACACTGGCTGACACTGGGGGACTAGAGCACAGTCAGCCTTCTCCAGGACTCTCACGTGGCTTCCCTTTATAAGGACACTAACTACATTAGATTGTGACCCTTCCCGATTATCTCTTTTTACTCTGGAACCTTCTCTCTGCATAAAGTCATAGTCCGAGGTATTACAGTTTAGGACCTTGATGTGTGAGTTTGGGAAATGACATAATTACCTTACAACTTTACCTTAGGGGAAAAAAATGTCTCAATTTTAAGCCTAGGTGGGTTTTTAAAAAGTCAGTTAAATTTTAGCAAAACTTCCTATTACAGGACCTTCACACAACAACCTACGGGAACAGATCTCTGGAAAGCATGGCTAGGTCTCTCAGCATCTGTGTCCTTGGGAAAGTTGGATGTGTTATCTCACCTTGGGGAAGGCACACTAAGCAGCTTCCTGAAATGCCAAGACCTTGTATGTGGTGGTTTGAATGAGAATGGCATAGGCTCTTAGGTTTGAACACTTGGTTCCCTATTTGTTGGACTGTTTAGGAAGAGTTAGGAGGTGTGGACTTGTTGGAAGAGGTGAGTCCCTGGGGGTGGTCGTATTCTGTGTCATTCCCAGTTAGCTCTCTGCCTCTTGCTTGCAGATAAGGATATAGGCTCTCAGTTACCGTTCCAGCACCATGCCTGCCTGCCTGCTGACATGCTCCCCGCCATGATGGCCATGGACTCTTAACTTTCTGGAGCTTTAAGTCCCAGTGAATTCTTCTATAAGTTGCCTTGGTCATGGTATCTCTTCACAACAATAATAAGTACCTAAGACACATTAGGCTCCTAGGGAAATTCTGTGTTGCTCCAGGTGTTGTCAACTCTGCACGGCTAGGGAAAGAACACATAGTGAATAAATGAATCTATCAATGCATACCACCTTCCAGGGAGCTCCTGGGCCACTGCTCAGAAGAGTTTTTGTGACTCATTTTTGTTTGTCATACACTTTTCCACCATAAAATTTTCATCTGTTTTGTGGGATATGAGGCTGGACCTTGGAGATGTTTCTGAGCTTTGTTTCCAGGCAAACCCCGGCTGTGGATTTTCCTTCATGTAAAACCAGAGGCAGTGAGCAGCCCTATTGGATAGAAGGGAGAATGGCCAATTTTTAGTAAGCACAGTTTGACACAAAGAATATACCAAGATGTCTGAAAAGATATGGAGGCCAGGCTTTGGGGAGAGTAGGAGGAGGGCCCTGAAAGACGGGCCAGGGGGATATATTTAGTTACTGAATGTGAAATGACTAGTTCTCTTCCAGGAAATGAGTCAAGGGTGTAGAAGGCCAGGTGGCAGTTTTATGTAGCAGAAGAAAAGAGCTTAATGAACTGTGATGAGGGATGTCTAGAGATCTTCCCGGCAGACCTTTGTGAAATAAATCTCTCAGGACCAGGAGGTCCTGGTGTAAGTTCACCCAGAGGGAAGTTACATCTTCAACATTACTTAATGCTCGGTGTGTCAGAACAGACTGTACTCTTTGAAAAGACAATCCTACCCACTTCTTTCTGGCACCACAGAAAACCACATGGGCCCACCCCTGCCCTTCATAGAATCCTGCTTCCCTGTTCTTTTCAGTTTCACAAAACTACAGGTATTTGCAGTGTGTTGTCTGTATGTTTTCTCCTGGTGTCCCTTTCTGTTTTTCAAACATTCCTTTGATCTCTCAAAGGCTTGTTAAATCCCCAGTTCTTTGCAAAGATTCCCTTGATCCTTCTAATTTGAATACTTTCCTCTGCTTCCTCTGGAGACCTTATAGAATTTTATAGCCACGATAAAGCACAATCTGCCACAGCACCTACTGGGATTTGGGGGTCTTGTTCTGTCTCTATTAGAGTTCTAACGGATTATTTAATTTCATAAAGATATAGTCCTCAGCTTTCATTTTCTTTGAAGCCTTCCTTGCCTGTAGAACAATTCCTGTGCATAGAAGGTGCCTATCAAATGCCCATTGAATGAAATAGAATCATTGTCTGATGGATGATATTGAAAAGATGGGAGAAAACGACGCCCTTTCTGTGAGAACGCCCTTTATTGGGAAGCAGGGCCTGGGTTCCACAGAGCACAGAGGCTCTTGAGGAGCCTAGACTGGAAATGTGAATGGGGTGGATTTGGTGCCAGGCTGTAGACTGCAAAGTGCATGAGGTTTAGATGTGTTTGATCACTGACTTGTTAAGATGTCATCAGCGCAGGTCGGAAGACAGTCTCACGAGGGAGTCTACAGAGGGTCATTTTAATGACATAGTTAGAGTGAGCTTTCCTGTAACAGCAAGCTTCAAAGTGTTCTTCCAACTCTGTCATCCATAAGTTGGCAAACTGGGTGAGATGAGTGTTTTCTCCATCTCTAGATCAGTGAAGTAGCCTAGGAAAACCAAGGGTAACTTCCCTCTTATTAATCTACAATGAATTCACCAAAACCCTTAGAATCTGATTGTGGGGTGGCATCTCCTTTGCCTTCAGTTTTGTGTATGTAAGCACACATGGGTGTGTAAAGGGAGCTTATATGTGTCTATGTATGTGTTGGCAAGTATGTGGAGGCCAGGGAGGTGCCATCTGTCCTTTTTTGTTTTGTTTTGTTTTTTGAGACAGTCTCTTATTGATTTAGAGTTCATTCAAGTAAATCAGGCTGGCCAGACAGTGAGCTCCAGGGATCCTCCTGCCTCTCCCTCCTCGATTCTGGAATTAAAAGCAGGAGCCAGCACTCCCAACTTTTTCTGTGGATGGTGGGGATCAAACTTAAGCTCTCAAGCTCACATGGCAAACACTTTTCTGGCTGAGCTATGTCTCTAGCCTGACTTTGATTTTCCTCGGGGTTTCAGATCTGGTGGCTGTGGTGATGTGTGCTAAAAGAGTTCAGAAATGAAACAAATGCACACTCCAACTTGGGGTGTTTTATTGAAAAAAAATAGTGGAGCTGGAAGTTAATTTCTGTAGCTTCATTTTGTGTTTAAGATGTGACAATAATCCCAGTTAACCCTTTCAAGAAAATCTCGATCCTAATCACTTGTAATATGTGGCCAAGGCCCTTTTGTCAGTTTAATCTAGTTCTTGAGCAGCTATTTGGGGTTAGGGTTAGGGTTGGGGTTGGGGTTGGGGTTGGGTTTGGGGTTTGGGTTTGGGGTTGGGGTTGGGGTTGGGGTTGGGTTGGGGTTAGGGTTGGGGTTAGGGTTAGGGTTGGGGTTGGGGTTAGGGTTAGGGTTAGGGTTAGGGTTAGGGTTTCTGTGTTGGCGTTTCTTTTCCCATTGGACTCTATCTTGCCATCAGGAATCAATACTTTCCACAAATTTCTGCATGTCTGTGAAATCTAAGAGTGCTGTGGGTTGATAAGTAAAAATCACCTCTCTGGATTTGATAAAGCAATTTTGTAAAATGAAGATGGCATAGGAATAAGAGAAAGCATTTGATGGGTATATGCCAATGATGAAGTGGAAGTAAACTGGCACTGGCCACAACCTTCTGTAAACCCAAGAGCCAGACAACAAAGCAAAGTCCTGGACCTTGGGTGCCTGGGTGACTTTCATACTGCTCCTGCCCTCTAGTGGCTGAAATCCACAGTCTCCTTGTGGAAATGGAATTGCAGTAGAAAGGAGGAAGCCAGCTGGGGATTAGGTGATCAAAATATTCAGTAGCGAATCAGCCTTGCCTGTGGCCACCTCCTCTTCCTGAGACTGCCCAAATCCCTGTAACCCGTTCCCAGTGCCTAACGTAGCAGAAGGCTCAGAGGTAAGAAACTCTGAACCCGGCTTTAGTCATTAAAGGGACTCAATTTACCTAGCCTTTTACTGTCTTAACCAAGGAGAACAACATCTAATTTGAGAGCTGTGAAAATTCTATGAACCAATTTTTGTAAAACAGTCTGGCCTGGAGATGGTACATTTTAAACATAAGTACAGGACTCACATATCCTTTAATCTTTATTCACTTTTTGAGTGCTTAGACTTTTGGGAGGCTGAGAAAATATATTGATCCTTATTCAAATTTCCTTTGAAGAGTCTCCAAGTAGCAGAATGTTCCATCTCTATCCCCTTCAAAGAGAAAATGGTCCCCTAGGATCGATAAGCTCTCGAGATTGCAGGTTTTGATAAATGGGCTCATCAAGTTTTTCTATCACCCTCCCCCCCCCTCTCTTTCTCTCTTTGGTTTTTCGAGACAGGGTTTCTTTGTGTAGCTTTGGAGCCTATCCTGGCACTCACTCTGTAGACCAGGCTGGCCTCGAACTCACAGAGATCCGCCTGCCTCTGCCTCCCAAGTGCTGTGATTAAAGACGTGTGCCACCGCTGACCAGCTTCATCTTTCTCTTCAGATATACGAGTCTGCTGTTTCTTCTCAGCTAGAGACTGCATCCCATTCACCCAGGCTCTCTCTCTCTCTCTCTCTCTCTCTCTCTCTCTCTCTCTCTTTCTTTCTCTTTCTCCGTGTGTGTGTGTGTGTGTGTGTGTGTGTGTGTGTGTGTGTGTGTATGTGTGTATGTCTGGAGTTTTGGTTATTTGAGGAACTCAATATATAGCCCCAGGATGGCCTTGAACTTGTGGTGATCCCATCTAAGCATCCCGAGTGCTAGGATTATGGACATGAACCACCACATCTTGCTCCAAAATGTATTTGAGTAGGATTTTGTGGGATCCACTTCTGAGGTGAAGGGCTGTCTTTCTGGGCAGGCACATGGCTAGAGTCAGTTTCCTTCCAGAGCACAGCAGTGGGTGGGAGATAAGAGGAGCGGGGATGCTCCCTGGCTAACATTGCCTCACCTTCCAGCTGGTCCACACTCTACACTCAGGGCCTGAGGGGAGTCACAGCATTTCCTCTGAGCTTTGTTGGGAAGGGGCATATTACAGTAAGAAAGTCAGAAGCTGGTAAACCACTCCTCCCCATGCACCCCCACCCCAAGCCACTGGTGGATGTTGTGGTGTCATCAGAAGTGTTTAGGCATTATGAAGAGCTAGATCTTGAGACCTCACACATTTCAAAGTGATGCAGGCAAATGACAGCTTCTTGGTCATGTGCTGTCATATGTGAGCTGGTTCATGGGCGCCGGTACCTCCCCTCCATCCCATGCTGCAGCAGAGAGCTGAAGGAACAGAGGAAAGAAGCTATGGATCTACCTGGGGGAAATTTCTTCAAGCTGGAGGGACAAACAAGTGCCTGGCATGTGTATGTGCGTGCGCGAGTGCGTGCGTGCGTGCGTGCGTGCGTGCGTGCGTGCGTGCGTGCGTGTGTGTGTGTGTGTGTGTGTTGTGTGTTGTGTGTGTGTGAGTGTGTATGTGTGTGTGTGAGAGAGAGAGGGGAGGAAGAGAGAGAGGGAGAAAGAGAGAGAGAGGGAAAGAGAGAGAGAGAGAGAGAGAGAGAGAGAGAGAGAGAGAGAGAGAGAGATCTGGGTTGAAGAGCCACTTCACCTTGTGAAAGCGCTGGCTTCTGAGTAAGACAGAAATAAGATTTGAATAGAAGAGAGAGCAGTCTTAGTTAACAGGTCATGTAGTATCTGTTAAGCCAAGACTGGAGGAGAGGATAAGGCCTGGAAGTAGGCGGATTAATTGGGAATTCTAGCACCCTCCAAGCAAGACATACCCAAGGCATGGATACAGTTTGTAGTTGCTATATCTTGAATCTGGAGTGTCTCCCAAAGACAGGTCACCAGCCTGTGGAGTGGAGGAAGCTTTAAGGGGTAGGACACAATCAGAAGTTAGTCTTTGAGGGCACGCCCATGAAAGGGGATAGTGACTCCTCAGACTCTTGTCTCTTTGCTTCCTGGTTAGCATAAAGTGAACTGGCCTCTTCAGCCATGCCCTCCTATCATAGACTGTCCTACCACAGTCCCAAAGAATCAAGGCCAAGAGACCACAGACTGAAACTGTTAACCCGGCTGCCACACGAATCTTTTCTTGTTTTCTTGGTGACAGGAGGCTGACTGACTTGAAGAGAGGATGAGATTGTGGATGTAATAAGGCACTAAAGCCCAGCCTACTCACCATGAAAGAGTGTCTGATAGCTCACCCGTGGGGTCCAGGAAGCAGTGAAAGACAGTGCAAGTGGTTTGGTTTGAGTCTCTAAAAAGATCAAGTTGCAGCTGATAAGGTGGGCATGGTGTAGGAAGAACTGCTTTCCTGAGGGAGCGTGAGGTTGCGTTTTAGACATGTTATGTTTCAAGATGCCAAATCGCTATCCTAACGCAAATGTCAGTGTGAAATTGTTTACATGACCTGAAAGTCCGGCGGAATGCTCAGGCCTGTGATCAGAATGTAAATGAGTTCTGCATACAGATGGCATTTAAGCCAGAAATTTGATGAGGTCACTGGGGAATACAGACAGAAGAAATCCAATTATGGAACTCCAGGGCACTTCTGTGTTTAGAAGTAATATGGGGCCATCAAACAAGACTAAGGAGGCCTATAGTCAACAATCCAGGAGTTTAACTAGGCAGTGAGAAAGAGAGATTTACAAAAGTGGGAACAAACAGCCACTCCAAATGGTACCGACAGGCCAAACAAGCCACATGAGGACACAGTACTGACAACTTAGCAAGGAGACTATCAGTGACGATCACAATTTCCATGGAGCCTAAATCCAGATTATGAAACTGACTTTGAAGCTGGTTAATTCTGTTCATCTTTTTAAAATAAGAATATGCAAGCTTCTCAGATAGAATGCATGTGATAGCTCACTCATGTCTTGTGTCCCAGCATGCTAAAAGGGGGTATTTAGTAAATGCATGGAAAGGAATATCCTAGACATTGGCCTTTGTGGTGGTTTGAATGAGATGCATCCCACATTTTTAAGGCATTTGGATGCTTGGCTGGTAGCACTGTTTGGAGAGGTTGGGAGGGTGTGCCCTTTTTAAAGACTCACAGCATCTCCAGTTTGCTCTCTCTCTGCCTCTTTATTGTGGCTCAGTGTGTGAGCTCTTTGCTTCCTGCTTCTGTTGCGATGTTTTTGATCCACCATCATGGACTCTACATCTCTGCAACTGTAGGCAAAAATAAACTCTTTCTTCTGTAAATTGCCTTGGCCATGATGTTTTATCACAGCAACAGGAAAGTAACTGATACAGACTATGGTAGTCCTTGTGAGGATGCTCTCACTCTAGACAACTGGGCCAGAAAAGAGTATAATTGAATCACTTAAAGATATAGATACTCATTTATCTATCTATCTGTCTATTTCTTTTGTGACACAATCTCATGTATCCAAGGCTATTGCTGAACTCACTATGTCGCCAGGGATGACCTTGAACTTCTGACTATATCACTACCCCATCCTGAATTCTCCTGAGCCTGCCACCAACACATTGTGTGTGGTTCTGGGGATCATACCCAGGGCCTGTGCATTCTAGGCAAGCACTCTACCAACTGAGCTATCTGTCTCTATGCTAACTGAGCTATCTATCTATCTATCTATCTATCTATCTATCTATCTATCTATCTATCTCTATATCTGTCAACCCAGCCTCTATCTCATACTTAATAATATTATCATATTAAATGTCTCTTTTAAAAGTGGTTTATTTATTTTATTTTATGGTCATTTTGCATAATATATAATATATATATATATATATATATATATATATATCACTTGTATGCCTGCTGCCATAGATTCCCTGCAACTGGAGTTACAGACAATTGTGAGCTGCCATGTGGGTACTGGGACTTGAACCTGGGTCCTCTAGAGGATCTTACTTACTTACCTAAGGCAGCCATCATCTTTTCTCAGGGTTCCCACAACAACCTCCAACCATGTCCTTCTTAAACTTTACATACACTGTAAAATATTTTGTTGACAGGGTCTTACACTGTAGCCTAGGCTGAGCTAGAACTCACTGTGCAGCCCAGGCTTCCCTCAAATATATGACAAACCCCCATCAGCCTCCATAGCAACTGGGATTATAGACTTGTGGTAGTGTGAATGTAATTGACCCCTGTAATCTCATAGGAAATAGCACTATTAGGAGGTGTGGCTTTGTTGGAATGGGTATAGCCTTGCTAGAGGAATTGTGTCACTGTCGGGGTGGGCTTTGAGTTTCCTATGCTCAGCATAATGCCCAGTGCCTCAGTTGACTTCCTGTTGTCTGCAAGATATAGGATTCTCAACTACTTCTCCAGCCCCATGTCTGCCTGCATGTCCCCGTGCTCCCCAACATGATGATAATGGGCTGAACCTCTGAAACTGTAAGACAACCCCAATTAAAGGTTTTCCTTTATAAGACTTACCATGGTCATAGTGTCTCTTCACAGCAATAGAAACCCTAAGACAAGGCTGAACTTCCCCAACTTAAAAATCTTCCTTTATTTTCTTTGTTTACTAAAGTAATTTTTTAGGTTAACATACAGCATGTTTTTTTTTTTTTAACTGCAGCATCTTTGTGTGTGTGTGTGTGTGTGTGTGTGTGTGTGTGTGTGTGTGTGATTGTATTTTATTCTCATCCATTGCCCTCCCCCATTGTGCTGCTTTGGTCCCACAGCCCATCTTGTTTCCTTCCTTCCTTCCCCAGTTGGTCTCAACTTCTGTTCTCTTTCACATGTTTTCCATATCTCTAGCCTTCCCTAAGAGCTCTTCATTCTCGCCCATGATAGCCACCCTCCTCCCCAGTGCAGGCTCCAAATGTAAGGGAAGACCTGAGCCATTAGACTTCCCGAGTCTGTCTTAATTCATTTAGCACAGTACCTTCCCCCATTGCTTCTATTTTGCTGCAAGTGTCAATTCCATCTCCTTCAAGATGGTATTTCTATTTAAAGTGCTTTGGTTGTTCCCAGTTGCCCTTGGCATAAATTCCAGACTCCACAATGAAGCTTTCAAAATTGCTCTCCAGTCTTCTGTTTGCCTTTTAGAACTTCCTGATCCCCACCACCCCTCCCCTGCACAGCTTCAAAACACTTCGCTTTTAAAATTTTTATTACTTTTTCCAAAAGGAAATTACATTTTGAACCATTTTTCTTATTGTAATATCTCCTCCCTAGGGCCACAAATTCTTTAAAATGCATTTTTTCCTTTTCCACATTTATAATCAAGAAATAGTCATTATGTATATTATGGTGCAAGATTTGTTGTTTTGATATATGTAAATATTATGGAATGATTGAATCAAGTGAATGAATGTTTCTAACACCTCATACTTTTTCATGGTGAAAGCACTTAAACTCTCTCGGCAGTTTTCAAATATTCAATACATTGTTATTCATTATGGTGTCATGCTGTGCGATCAATCTCCCCCCAAATCTTCCTTTTTAACCCAAATTCTGCAACACTTTATCAACACCCTTCTGCCCCATCCCACCAGAAGCTCCAGAACTACCAATCATACCCTCTGCCTAAATGAATTCAATTTTTTTTTAATTTCATATATGAGAAGCAACATGTGGTACTTGTCTTTCTGTTCCTGGTTTGTTTCACTTAGCCTAATACTTCTCCAGGTTTGTCCACGTTGTCATAGACACCAACTTTCTGTCTATTTAAAAGTTGCCTTTACAAAGGTATGATGGCTAATGTTTGTTGCCAACTTGACTACATCTGCTATCAAGTAAAACACAAGCAGCTGGACAAGCCTACAAGGGATTTTCTTGATATGATCATTTGAGGTAGGAAGACCCACCTGAAGTCTGTCCTGGCTAAGGCATTCCTTCGTGGTGTTAGAACCAACTTCTTCAGGATGCAATACAGACTGAAGACCAGCAGCTCTCCAGGAATCCTCTAGGACTCCAGCACCACACTGGGATGTTGGGGTATCCACTCTCATGCAATGACCTATTCTTCTCTTTTCTGTTGGGAGACAGCCATTGCTGGACTAGCTAAACCACAGCCTATGAACCACGCTAATAAATCTTGTGTGTGTGTGTGTGTGTGTGTGTGTGTGTGTGTGTGAGAGAGAGAGAGAGAGAGAGAGAGAGAGAAAGAGAGAGAGAGACAGAGACAGAGACAGAGAGACAGAGAGAGAGAGAGAGAGAGAGAGAGAGAATTCATTCTATCAGTTCTGTCCTCTAGAGAACCCTGGATAATACAAAAGATATTCCATTGTGCATATGTACTGCATCTTTTGGTTTGTCTCTTGGACACTGAGGATGCTTCCATAGCTAGGCTATTAAAACGAATGCTGTAATGAGCACAGACACCTCTACAAGATGCTGGTATCATTTCCTTGGGGCACTTTTTCACAGTGGGCTTGGTGATGTTATTCACTTTGATGTAAATAACTTACATATCATGGTGGAGATGATAGCATGGTTCTAGGACCAGTGTTTCTGGGCTCTGGTGAGGCCCATCCTGGTGTAGGCAATATGATAAAGTAGAAATATTTGCCTCATAGTGACCAGAAGGCAGAAGAGAGACTAGGAAGGGGCCAGAGACAAGGTTACTCTTCAAAGTGACAGTCCAGTCAACTACGTCCTCTACTCGGGCTTCAGATTTTAATACCTTATACGATAATGGATTAAGTCATTGATGAAATCAGTTTCTTCATGATACAGTGCCACCAGTCAGGGACCAAGCCTTCAACACAGGAGCCTTGAGGAGGCTCATATTCAAAACACCAATGCTGGTTCATTTGGCAACCCCATATATACATATTGATTTCTGTGGTGGCTGAATTCACTTTTATTCCAGCAGATGGTAAAAGTGTACCATTCAGTCTATATTCTTGCCTTGACTACACTCATTTTGTAGTGATATCTGTGGTTTTAATTTCTATTTCACTAGTAACTAGTAACCCATTTCCCCATATACCTGTGTATTCGTTTCTTTTCTGTTGCTATGATTAAAAAAAAAAAAAACACATGAGAAAGGCAGCTTATAGAAGGAGGGGTTTATTTGGCTTACAGTTCCAGAGGGGTCAGAGTCTGTCATGGTGGGGAGGCTTGGCAGCATACAGCAGGCAGAACAGGAGGAGCAGGAAGCTGAGTGTTTACAGCCGTTAGAGTAAAATCATGAAGCAGAGAGAACAGGAAGTATCAGGAGTCTTTAAATGTCCAAAGCCTCCCTCCAGTGACATCATTCCTCCAATAAGACCACAGTTCCCCAACAGCACAACTAACTGAGGACTGTGTTTAGATACATGACCCTGTGGGGGACATTCTCATTCAAAACACCACAACATGTTTGGTCGGTAGTATTTGCCCTCTTCAGAAATGCTTATTCATCTGCTTGCCCATTCTTGACTAGTTTTTTTTTTTTTTTCCCCCTTTGGGTGTTCTTCAAGACAGGGTTTCTCTGTGGTTTTTGAGGCTGTCCTGGAACTAGCTCTTATAAACCAGGCTGGTCTCGAACTCACAGAGATCCACCTGCCTCTGCCTCCCGAGTGCTGGGATTAAAGGCGTGTGTCACCACCGCCTGGGTTTAATTGGGCTTTTAATTTTTATGATATTGAATGCTTTAAATATTTTGGATATTAATATTCCAGATGTACAGTGTGCAACTATATTCTCCCAAACTTTAGAGCATCTCTTCACTTTATTGACAGTTTCCCCGAATTAAGGAAGCTTTTTTAGTTTGATATAATCTCACTGCCCATCTTTTGTTTATTCTCTGACCATTTGGGGTCACATTCAAAACATCCTTAGCCAGGCCAATGCCATTCGGTTTTCTCCCAGTTTTATAGTTTCTTGTCTTACACTGTATCCTCTAATTCAGTCTGGGTTGATTTTTGTTGATATGAGCAAAGAGTTCAATTCTATTTCTCTGCATGAGGATATCCACATCCTCCCACTGTCATTTACTGGAGACTGCTCTTTGCTTATTGTGTGTCTATATTTGTGTTGAGATCAGTTGGCTATGTGTTTCTGGTCCAGAGCACTTTGTTTATTGCCTCCAATATTCTGTGCTTCTGAATCTCCTCATGGATTTCTTCTTTGTGGGAAAATCTCCCTGTGACTGATCTGCCTCCTTCACTTCCCATGGTCTTTTCCTACTGGAAATACATATTATATAATAGCTGGCAAATTAAATTTCTCTCCTCCAGAGCCTTCCTAATTCTCCAGGTCCAATAAGATGATGCTTTAGATAGCACAATGGTGCCCCAAAGATGCTCACGGTATAATGTAGATAAATTACCTTATATGGTAAAGCAATCCATTCTTTATTACTGTAGCCAAACATCAGAGGCAGGCTGCCTTTGTAAAGAACAGAAGATTATTTAGTTTACAGTTTTAGAAGCTGACTATCCAAAGAGCAGTCCACAAGTTTTGGCCAAATCCCGTTGTAGAGACATGGCAAGTCAGAGAGAGAATCTGGGTGGCAATAGGTATAGGCGTGTAGACCTAAGCTCTTGAGGACTAGGCATAGTCTTGTGAGAGGAAACACGTCATTGCCTTCTGAAGCTGTACCCACACTGATCTGAGCACCAGGCACTGGTCTCTACCTGCTAGAGGCTCCTCCACTTCTGATCACCACCACATTGGGCATCATGCTTCCAACAAGGGGTCTGTGCGGATATGACAAGTTAATGACAGTGAGATCTGGATTTGCTGTTGGGTTATCTAGGTGGGCCTAATGTAGCCTGAGTCTCTACTGAGTCAGGAGAGTCAGAATGAGAAGGCAATGAGACAATGGAGACCTCCAGAAGCTGGAAGGACTAACAAAACACGTTTTTCCCTCCAACTTCCAAAAGGAACACAGCTCTGAGGACAACTTGAGTCAGTCATGTTGGGGTGTCTTAAAAGCAAATCTTCTATGGTCTCAACTGGACCTACAGTCCCAGGCGTCTAGGAGAGGAATCGGTGCTCTGGCCTTTAAGAACACAATCCCATTCTGGGAACCTTTAAGACAACCCACAGCACTGTGAGGTGCAGTTGACACATTTGCCACTAGGTGTCAGGCTTTGCCCTCCACCCTGTTAGCCACCTCCCCTCCAGTCCCCTCTGCTCATCCCCAGAATTTAGAATAGTTGTTTCATATACAGTCTCTCAACTAGCAGCACAAGTGCATTGCCATTTCAGGGAGCCATGACTCACATTTACAGCGGAGGAAATGGTGGCCTTGAAACTCAGTCACTCAGTGTTGGGGTAAGGCTTACCCCAACAGCTCCATCATCAGTGACCCAAAACCAAAAGAAACTACGTTTCTCCTTTTTGAGAACTCTGTTTCCCTCTGGAGTTCTGGGAAACCCACAACAAGTCTTTGGAACTGAATGTGAGGGCTGCTCAGAGTCACTCTTGATCTCTCTCAGGATGCTCAACTCAGTACCACAACCTGGACACCCAGATGCTTCCAGAATGTTCGATGACCAGGAGACTTCTTTCTTTGGTTCCTGGGATTGTCCAATTCAGGTCATTGATCCACAAGGTTAGCAATCACCCAATCTCTTACAATGTCAAAAGCTATTCAGGGACACTGAAAACAACTTCTTGCATTGCAGTTCTAGAGACAGAGGCACAGGGGAGTGAAAACTCATGAGGTTTTTGCTGGGGATTCTAGCTGTTACACACTCCCTCTCCTCTGCTGTCCCAAGGCTCTCGGGAAAGCAACTCAAATGCAGAACACACACGGGAACGGGATGAGCGACTCTGAGGACTTTGGGCTTTTAAAAGTGAAGTAGATTTTACAGTGCTAAAAAAAAAATCAACAATTTCCACTTTTAAAGAACTGTGTGTAAAGATAATTGAGCCAATAAAAGCTCACTTTTTGAATCAGGTAAGGGATGTTGCATTGACTTTATGAATTTTCAACTCAACAAAATGGCTTTTCAGGAACCAACTGGTGGGTTTTTGTTTGATTCTCTTTGTATTTTATTTTTTTAAATTTTTAATTTTTTTGTTTTTGTTTTTTGAGATGGGACTTTTCTGTGGCTTTGGAGGCTGTCCTGGAACTAGCTCTTGTAGACCAGACTGGTCTCTAACTCACAGAGATCCACCTGCCTCTGCCTCCTGAGTGCTGGGATTAAAGGCATGCACCACCACTTTCCCGCTGTCTTTGTATTTTATAAACTCAGTTTTCTTCAGAAGACTTCAGATTTCCTGATATAAAGGGCATCTTTTGCAGAGGATGTTGGTGTGAATGTAGATGGTTCTAGAATCCCCATATTTGTACTCCAGTTCTTTGTTCTTAAGTAGGCATTGAGCTAGGCAGATTATTTTATTTACAAATACTTTTATTTCATTCAGCTAAAGAAAATTGTCTTATGAGTCAGAGTGGATTAAACGACATATACCATATAATTGCAGTTGATATGCCAGGGATAGAAGTATCTATCATTATTCAATTTGTGTTAAATTGCCCATTGTGATCAATTTGTATAGAGCCCAAAGTAGACACAGAATTGATAGTGGGATGAAGGAATTGGATTGTGGTTCTGGGATGGGCTTTTGTTTTTCTTCTTGTTGCTTTGGAATTTCCAGATAGCAAATTGCAGAGAGCACCCACCTCCCTCTTGTAGAGGTGGCTGGAGGCTACAGCTGTGAAGCAAATTAGAAATAAATTCCTGAGGGTTTTACCAGTTGCCTCCCAGAACACTGCTGGGCTAATTAAGGCAATCTCTCTAATTACCATCAGGTCAGTTCACTGGCAAGCACTGACCAATAAACCATCTTTTACATCCTGATCCAGAGGCTTCCTGCCATCATGGCCACTCTCAGTGTCACATAGGGCCTCTTGATAGTCACTTCTGCACGCAATTGCTTTCTGCTCTGGGTACCAACCTGCCTCAACAGAACAACCAGTTAGGATTCTCTTTCCTTTTGGAAAAAAAATCAACCAGCTGTAATGTGCTTAACAGACTTCAGGCATTTGACTCAAAAATGGGGTTTCTTAGCTCCTAGATACTTCAGATGCTTCTTGATAAAGAGGGAATTAAAACGATGGACATACCTCTTGTAATATATTGGGCAACACTGCAGTTCTCCAAAAATACTAGATTTGTTGGCTCCTGATATATGTAACCTCCTACACTCTTGGTACCTGTGGTTCCCTTATACCCAGTAGGCAACCATTATAGTCATTAAGCAAGGCTGCCCTACAGTGTAAAGTGTGGTAGGAATCCAGACAGTACTGGACTTGCCTGTCCAGATGATTAAGCCAGTCAACATTGTGGTGTATAAGAAATAGATTCAGGTAGCTGGAGAAATGACTCAGTAGTTAAGAGTTCTGATTGGAACCCAGCACCCACATAGAGGCTCATGATCATCTATAACTCCAGTTACAGAGGGTCTGATGGTCCTCTTCTGGTCTCCATGGGTACACACACACACACACACACACACACACACACACACACACACACACACACACACGGTGCATGCACATATAGGTAGGCAAAATAAATCTAAAAGGGGAAATAGATTCAGGCCATTGTTCTAATTTCAAAAATGTAAATATGAGCCAACATAAGTTGCAACCTAAAACCAGCAGATCATGACTATAATAACGGTATCATGGCCTCTGGTTTCTCATTTATTCCCAGCTGGAAATGTTTTGGCTTTATAAGAGCATGACTTAGGAATCTTTCAATTTTCTAGTTTGTTTAAAGCCTTCTACCAATGATCATTTTTTGTTCTGTCTCTGGTCACCAGCTTCACATCTATGAATTCCTTTCCAGTGTATTGTCTCTTGCTAGCTGCTGTTTTTCCAGATTTACTGGCATATTTACTCTGTCCAGAATGCAATAATTATCCATCAAATCTCTTTCCTATTATGGCTGGCTTTCCAGGTACCAGCATTTTCTATGAAGCAAGATTGCGATTTGCATTTATAGTATCGCATAAAGGATGCTAGATTTCATTCATCAGTGACTTTGCTGTGTTTTTGTATTTATTGATATCAATATATTTCATGTTAGCCATCTGGTCTTATTCCTTTGCCTGGGATTATTGTACCATTGTGGCATCTACAGAATTATGATTTCTCTATTAGTTCCAGCAAATATACACCATATTTTTATGAGTAAAATAACATGTCTCCTATAAAATGACAATAAAATCACTCTCAATGCTAAAGTATGGTAAAATATTTAATTTGGCCCCAAACTCATAAAATTTGGAAGTATCTTATACATAGGCATGGACTGTCTATGTTTGTTTTCTATTGATCTAAACACTGTCTTCACACTGAGTCCTGCAGCCTTTACGAGACCCATGCCTTACCGCTTGGCCACCACACCTGTTCTGCAGCATTTACTTAGCAACTTTTGAATGTCTCTATCACACACACACATGTGCATATGCACATGGACACACACATGCACACATGTGCACATGCACTCTTCTTCACTAGACAACTCAAGTCTCCAGCAGGGACAGTGGGCCTGGAATGAACTCAAACAATGCACGTGTAGGATTTTCTGTACCCACTGCCCCCCAGGTCCAAGTTTCATTTTATCACCAGACTTTCTGCCATTGCTTCCCCTGAGCCAGAAATCTCACTGTAGGAGTGACCTTCTTAAACGTGTGACATGAGTGAATCCACTGTCCTGGGCATGTTCCTATCAATGGGATCTGGGTTTTTAATGGACTCTTAGGTGTTACAGCCATTTGAATTTCTGATTCTTTTATTCCCATGTCAAAGTCACCTTCACTTAGCAAAGCTGTGTGTATCTTGAGTCATTTTTTTTTTTTTTTTTTACTTTTGGTTCAAATTCATGCATACTTAGGAGGGGAAAACTGTAGTGTGTGTTTTATGGCATTAGTGTAACACCACGCAAAAATGTCTCATTTATTTATAACGTGAGATTTATGCCACCATCCAATTCCAAAAGGGGTCTGAGGTGGCTCACAGAGATGTTGACTTTGCTCTATCCGAATGCCTTAAACTGTGATTTATGCCGGGGACTCTGTCTCATCTATCTGCCTTTTCTCGGCGTTTGGTGATTAATGTCAGTGAGTGGAAGAAAACTCCTACTGAAGATATAAAACAACTTCTCATTTGTGAGATTTTTTTTTTTTTTGGCAAACCCTGGGAAAACTGCAAGAGGAAATGATTTGAAATTGCACACCAGGCAGAACAGAGTCAAATGGCTATTTAAATTTTAAAGAGGAATGCCTACTGAAAGATAAAAATCACCTTTAAAAAGACATTCTACTAGAAAACTGTAAATGCCTCCTGTGGCACCCACATGTATGTGACAATCCTTTGAGAGCTGGAAATGCCACTGAGGTAAGAAGGTTTTTCATTTTAGTCACCGTTGTGTTTTCACAACAACACACTGCAAAGCTGTTTTTGTTGTTTTGTTGTTTTTTTTTTTTTTAAAGAGTCAAACAAGTAGTTTGAGATTGGTCAAGAATGCAACTTTTGGGTTAGTCTCTCTTCCTATATCTTGTCACATCCCACAGTGAGGGGTGAAATACAGATGACAAGGAAAGAGGAAGGTGGAGAAGGGTTGGTAGGCTGGAGGAAAAAAAATAGCTGAAACAGATGTTTGTGCTGTGCTTTATTAGATAGTGAGCCGGCCACACATTTCACAGGCTGACAGATGTCTGATGGCTCTTCACCAACAGAAGTTGACTGGATGTTCTGTCTCAGTGATGACAGAAATATTAAGGAATTGAAGTTGTGTTGACTATTCATACAGTCGCTAATCTGTGTCACCCTATCCAGTGCCAATATGCTTTCCCCTTCGCCCCAGATACTCTTCTGGAAGCACATCTCACTTGTCACTGAGTAGGGACAGGACACACACAGGGAGTATCCTAGAAACTGAAGGGGAAGTAGGCCATGTAGGGATGCAGCAACAGTCATCAGCCCCCATCTTCGAGGTAGGGCAGAGGACCATTGGGTGGGGGATTCCCACGCCTCAGTCTTAGTTCCTATCTTTTCAGCGTTGGGAGGCACACATGGATAACTATGATTCTGAGCACAGGACTCACTGTGAAGCCATTTTCCTGAGCTCTCACCATCCCTCTTAGAAGGGTGTGTGGCTTTCAATTTTCAACAGCACCCACATGATGGTGATTTGAACAGATCTTACATCTGGTGCCCACTGGACCCATCTAGATAATTTCTTGGTTTCCATTCTATGCTAATACTCCATGGTTCCAAGGTCACTTGAATTTGCCTTACTTTGTCCCTTTAGGAAGAAGTCCTGGGCAGTAGTCTGGGCAAATGTCCAATAGTCTCTGAGGACCCATCTTTATCAGCCCTAAGCTCTGCACATGGTTTCTTCAAAACATCATGGCTTGGCAGGCATTGTATGCAGGTGTGGATGGGTCATGGCCCAGTTCCTGTGGAAACAGAAGTACTGGAGCAAGATTCCACTGGAATTGGTCCAAATGCAGCCCAGCTGTGGCTCTCTGCCTATGGACAACAGTTGGCATCAAGAGAGACCCAGGGGAGGTGGAATGAGGCACCCTGCCTGCTGGGTAAGCAGGTGGCTGCTCTCCAAAGAAAGAGTATGCAACAAGATGGGGAATCAGGTCATGTTAGAGCGAGAATATTCTGGATGACATCAAGACTGCCAAGAAACAGGAAAAAGTATGCTGCGCCTGACCAGACCCCAAAAATCTGAAAATGTCAGAGGCAGCCTATCCCTGGGGAACCTCAGAGCCTTTCACAATCGCTCACATTTCTGGGCTTCTGGGACACTCTGGGGTGCAGGAAGACCTTGCCACACCAAGAAGGTCCATTGACGTCAAGTTCTAGAAGCACAGCCAGTGCCCTGACAGGAGCCAGGTCATTCTGTGAGTACCCCTTATCCCCCCTCTTCCCCATTCAGTGTCTCATCGGAAAAAATGCAGCTTGTGCTCTCTGAACCTTTGTCTCCTCACCTGTAAGATGATGCTGACCGAGATCATCTGATGATACGGTCCAGACAGAGCTCAGTTTCTATGGAAATGAAACAAATAAATAATAAAGACAAGATAGAAAGGAAGAAAAAGACCCGCTAAATAAGATGGTTATGAGGAAGGATAGAATTGTGTAGAGAAAGAAAAGCTGCTATGAAGGAGAAAGAAGTCTTGTTGAAGACCAGGTAGAACACGAATGCCCCTGAGATATCACACACACACACACACACACACACACACACACACACACACACACACACACACACACACACGAGCATGCATACACACATACATATGTACATATGCACACACACACAGGAGCACGAAAGCATGGATACACTTAGGATTTGGTATCTGAGAGAAGTGGAGGTGAGTGCTCACCTTGAGGCCATCTCAGGTCAAGGTAGAAGCTAACTTACTCAACACTAGAGTATCTTCTAAAACAAACAGCCCAGACAAGACAGGAAGCAAGAGAGGTTCAGACATCAGGCTTGCATTTTTTAAATGACAACTTGCAGGAACTAATTAGGGTCTTACAAGAATTATATTAATCTCTGTGGCAGACCATGTCCCCAGTGTTGTATCTACTCACAAACATCACTTTACACCACCATCTCAACACATCCACCTTGGGAACCAAGCTTCTGGCCCACAAACCCTAAACTGCCTATACCTAAAATCATATTCAAACAAGAGAAGGTCAAACCTTCTCTTCTGACATGCTCTTTGGTTTTCAGACTTACACCTCCTAAACACCCGGCAACAATCATGGAAACCTTCCCTGACGGATTTGTAGCTGTCCATCTTGGGCTTGAAGATACTTCCAGGTCACCCCGACAACGGTTTCTGTTAGACTGTAGGGGCGTGGTCACTGAATTGTTCAGAACTGCACACGCACACATCCCCCTCCTGTTTATCTTCTGTACCCAACGTTGGGACAGCAGAAGGGGAAAAGTCACTTCCCCCTGTTGGTTTAGAATTGTCACTGTAGTGGAGTGGACTGTGTACTCCTGGACAGTGGATGACTGCATATGTAAATATCAGTGTATGGAGGGCAGGTCACGTTAGTCCTTAAAAAAGCCATTCAGAGAAGGATGCTAAATGAGGTCTAGAGAACTTAGCCAGAACCAAAGTGACAGAGAGTAGGACTGCCCTTAAGGAAAAGGCCTGGCCTACAATGTGTTTTATTTCTAGTATGAACTAGACTGAAATGAGCAAGTCACTCAACTTTCTTCAGCTCTGCCATTTCTGCGGTTTACCTAGCTTTTGGTGTTCAATCTTCCTTTTTCATTCCAAACTCGAAGCTGATTCTCTTTTCTTGCACTTGTACATATTTCATTTCTTCTCATTTGTGTTTTATGGAATATATCTTTCTCTAGTGAGAAAAATGGTTCTTTTATGCTTCTTTTTTAACCTTAGAACTTTTCTCTAACCTTACGGTTTTGCCAAAGATAATCTCTGAAATTCATTCTTCAGCAAATTCATGTTTTAATAGGTTGTTTTGTGGGTTGTCTCTTGGTATTGGATTTTGAAAGGTGTCTGTTCCTTCACTGAGGGTAGCAGATTTGCTTCTTCTGGTACTCTAGGCTTCTAGGAGCCAGAGAGGTTGAGAGCGCCATGGGCTGCTTGCTTCTCTGAGACATGGAGACAGATCTTCTAGAGATAGCCGGTCTTACTCAGACAAACTTGCTGTGGTGTCATTCTGTCCTCAGCGCTAGGTTTTTGTTTATACTCTTTTCAGGACTAGGAAGAGCCAGTCCTTAGACTCTGCCTTCTAGTCTGGACCCTGTTTCTTGCCCTGTGAGGAGAATTCTGGTCACCTCATCCCCAAGAACTTTGTCTCAGGGAGCCCTGCCTGCTTTCTGGCCTCCTGTGGTGTGAGCACAGCTGGCTCACCCTTTTATACCTCTGGTCCACAGAACTTTTCTCTTGCTTTTGGTTCTAAGTAGTTTTGTTTTCCTTTTAGGATCCAGCTTCATTTCTGTTTCACTTATTTGACCATAGAGAGTCTGGCAGGAATGCCAAAAGGTGGTCAGAGTTCTGTGCTAACCTATGACAAGTATTGTTCCACCACAGAAAGTTTCACAAACCTCATGTTGTAGACAGGTCTTTGTCATCAGAGATTAACTTTTACACTAAAATAACTATAATGCAGACACTGGTACACCATATTCTGAACCCCAAAGCAGAAACTGTGATTAGAATTGAGCAAAATTTCTAGATCGTTATCCCATTTGAAAAATCGTACCAATGTGCCATCCACTGTGGGGTTTTTACTGTTGTTGTTGCTGTTACTGTTTGAGGCAAAATTGGAGTTTATTAAGAAAATGTATGTTTTTATTTATTTTCATTATTTTTTGTTTAATTTGATTTTTAAAAGATTTATTTATTTATCATGTATACAGTGTTTGGCCTGCATGTATGCCTACAGGCCAGAAGAGGGGGCACCAGATCTCATTACAGATGGTTGTGAGCCACCATGAGGTTGCTGGGAATTGAACTCAGGACCTCTGAAAGTTCAGCTAGTGTTTCTAACCATGGGGTCATTTCTCTAGCCCCTTGTTTTCATTATTTTCAATTATGTGTATTTGGGTATCTGTAATGTGAGTATGTGAACGTGAGTACAGGTGTCCATGGAAGCAAGAAGTGGGTGTTGGATCCCATGAAGCTGGAGTTACAGGTGCTTGTGAGCTACCCAGTGTAGGTGCTGGGGACTGAACTCTGGCTCTTTGCAAGAATGATACCCAGTTTTGTCTACTGAGCCATCACTCATTCAGATATAGCATGGGAGAGAAGGGGGCAGGCTTAGGAAAGTAAGCATCTACTATTTGGAATTAAATCATATCGTCAACTGTGATGATTTGAACGAGAATGGCTCCCATAGGATCATTTATTTGAATACTTGCTCCTAGTTGGTGGACTGTTCAGGAACGATTAGGAGGGATGTTCTTGTCAGAGTAAATGTGTCTCTGGGGGTGAACTTTGAGGTTGGAAAAGCACAGTCCCCCTGCTCCCCACTCTCTCTGCCTCTCAGCTACTGATTGCTCCAGCACCATGCCTGCCTGGCTGCCATTACACTCCCCTCTGTTATGGTCATGGACTCACCCTCTGAAACTTAGCAACAATCTCCCAATTAAATGTTTGATTGGAGTTTCCTTGGTTGTGGTGTCTCTTTCCAGCAACAGGACAGTGACTAAGATACCGACTAAGAGACTCAGCTCAGTATCTGGCACGAAACCATTAGTTGCCACTACATCAAAGGCCCTATGCCTTTGGAGCCTATGAACACTGGTCTGAGAGTGACTGTGTGTGTCAGAGAAGAGACCCACAGAGATTGTTCTACATTGGCATTGATACAGAGACATGATTGACTGTGCACATGACAGAGCTGTTTCTGGTGACAGGCTGTCCTGGCATCCCCTGCAGAAATGGTGGGCAGCATTGTTGGATTTCACAGGGACAAAATCTTCTTCCGAAGTTCAGTGTCCTGGGATATCAGGGGCCATGGGATGCTTAGGTTACCATGGCAAAGGGAAGTAAGAAGGCTGGTGCTTCTGGGAGCCATGAGTATTTCAGTTCAGGATGTGCCCTGCAGATCCTCCTTCACACATGATGTGTTACAGGAGCAGAAAGATACACCTTCGGGCTCAGTGGCTCGTCTGTGAAATACTTGGGGTCTGAAGTGTCACCCACACTCCTAGGTATTAGGCAGTATCCCAAAGCTTCTACAGGTGTAGCACAATTTCCTGTTTCCTCCCTGCCAGATGCTGAAGCTGGGGTTTTATTAATAGTCTCATGTAAGGAACTAGGATTCAAAGAAAACAAAGCAAACACTTTCTTTCTAAGTCTCATCTCCCCTACCATGCCATTTAGAAAATTAAAATAACATTTTCTGGAGTTGCAAATGGACAATGACCTCCTCATCTGGAAAGATCTGGAACATTCTTCCATTGCCTAGATGGACACAGGCTTACTGGGGCTATGGGTGGTCTGACTCCCTCCTGTTCAGATTTATGCTTCCTTCTAGGAGTTTTAAAAATAAGTTAAGACCCACTAAAAATGAAGCATGTGACCATTTCAGACAGTCTAAAATGAAAGAAGGAAATTCAGAGAAATGGCAGTGTTTGAGTTTAGCATAAATCTCATATGACAAAACCCACTGAATGCCAAACCAAAAGCACAAACAGAGCAACACCGAGTCCTTTGGTCAAGCCCAGGCCTAGAGCACCTGGGTTGGGATGGTTCAGGTTTTGTTTTCAAATTTGATCTGTTTCTCTATATTCCCACGAGTACCAAGGCAATGTCAATGCTCCTTCCTCAAACTGAATAGGCAAGGCTGCCTGTGAGGAAGAAGGTAGATGAATCATACATGGGATGATGAAAGCACGGGTTTAGAGGTCTTTCCACCGTTAGCAGACTTCACCTTCACTCGAAAAGCCTTAGTGCCTGTGGCATCTCCCATTCTACTCTTCTCTCCATAGCCCATTAAAAATTGGAGCTAAAGAGATGGGTTGGTGCTGAAGAGCATGGACTATTCTTCAAGAGGACCCGATTTCAATTCCCAGCCCTCTCATGACAGCACACAACTTTTTGTAATTCCAGTTTCAGAAGATACATTGCCCTCCTCTGACCCCTGAAGGCACTCAACACACAAGTGATACACAGGCACACATGCAGGTGAAATGCCAGTGCACATTAAATAGATAAAGAAATCTAAAACAATTCTAAAAAATGAACAATGTTAAAGCCCCCTTTAAGGTCCACCTTAAAAGAAATACAGGAATATACTCTCTCTGTGAACAATTCAGACAATATGGGTTAAGCTAGTATTCTTCAACCTACAACTGCTAGTCCCAGCTTCCTTGTGAGCTAGTGTTTTCCACTCATATCAGTATTTAATCCCAGATCATTTATTTACAACCCATTTGCATGTGTAGTCAGTTGACCTCTGAGTGTTAAGCAAAATGAATAACGCATTCACTTTGAGCACAGAAGTCATGAAAATATCTAACTCCTCAGCTTTTTAAATTGCCTCCCAGTGCCAATGGGACTGGATTGAGAGATGTCTCCGAGATCATTAGTAAAGCAAACTTGTGGGTGTGTCTGTGAGGGCACTTTCCGAGGGGAGTGGGATATGGGACTGCAAGGGAGAGGAAAACAACTTCCTTAAATTTGGGTGACACCATCCTATAGGCTGGCAGCTATCTGATTGTTGGAATAAAAAGGCAGAAGAGGGAGCCAGCTAGGGCTGCACTGTGTGAGTGAATATGTCTATTGCTGCAGCCATACCCACACACCAGGATGCAGCTTCATTGGCAGCTCTCCTGGAGTTCCTGGCTTTGTCCTCAGACTGGGATGCATCGTTGGTTCCCTTCTCTGAGGGTCACAGCTTCTCTGACTGAGCAGCTAATGAATTCTCTGCCTTCTCAGCATGCAGCCAGCCATTTTTGTAATATCCAGCTATTTGCATAAACTAAATAAATAACTTATAAGCAAAGCCTTCTGAAAGTAAAATTAGAAAAATATTCTTACCAAGTACAGTGGTGCACCAGCCCTCTGGAGTCTGAGACAGAAGGATTGTGAATTCAAAGCCAGCCCAAACTTCATGGAGAGACACTATTATATATAGAACTAGAGAGACAAACTTAATTTTCTTAAGGAAGCACGATTGATCCCAAATAGCCCTAAGCAAACAGAGTAAGGTGGAGAAATTGTAATACTTGATTTCAAATTATATTTCACAGCCATAGTAACAAAACCAGTATGGTCCGAGAACAAAATCAGACGTGTGGGCCAATGGAATAGAATACAGGACCCAGAAGTAAACAAACATACACACAGCTATAGTGACTTCGTTTTGACAAAGATGTCAAAACATCTATTGAGGAAAAGACAGACTCTTCAGCACCTGGTGCTTGGAAAAAATCAGTTCCACATGTAGAAAAAAAACACAACTAGTTTCATGTCTGTTACCTTGTACAAAAATTAAGTCGAGTGGGGAAATAATCTAATTATGTTACAGTCTCGAAAATCATTTTAAAGATTCAAATTCAGAATGGATCCAGGACCTTATTGTAAGACCTGAGACTTTAGCACAGCTCAAAGGAAATACAGAGAAAACACTTCCAGATCCTTGGCACAGGCAAGAACAGCGTGGACTCAAATATCAACAGCAAACGTTGACAAATAGGATCACAGGAAATTTAAAAGTGACTGTAAAGTCAAGAGAACAATTATCTTATTGAAGAGGCAGCCTGATGATGGGTGATGTCCTTTTGTATATATGTTTCTCTTATTGATTGATGAATAAAATGCTGATTGGACAGTAGAGGCAGGAAGATAGCTGGGGCTAGAAGATGAGAATGCTGGGGAGACAGGCAGAGAGGTCTCGAGGAGACGTCATGTAGAGACCAGGAAGATAGGACACACCAGGTGTTTTTGGGTAAGAGAAGGCCATGTAGAAATACATAGATTAGTAATTATGGGTTAATAATTAAGAGAGAGATAGCCAGTAAGAAGCCCTAGCCATTGGCCAACAGTTTAATAATTAATAAAGCATCTCTGTGTTTATTTGGGGCAAAGGTTATGGGACCTGGAGGGAAAGAAACTCCAGCAACAGCTTACAGAATAGGAGGGAACGTTTTCTAGTTACTCGTCTCACAAGGAATTAATGCGTACAATACTAGTAAATCATAAAGAATTGAACACTAGTAAATCATAAATGGCCAAGTGAGTTGAATTCTTTCAAAAGCAGAGGCAAAAATTATCAATAAATTAACGAGAAAATGTTTCACATCCTTGGCCACGAGGGTATTGAAAATCAAAAGCAGGTCAGAGTTCATCTCACCCCAGTCAGGGTGACGGTTGTTAAGAAATCAGACAAACAAACAACAAAAAACTGCTCCTAATTATATGGCAAAAGAAAGGAGCCCTCATAACTTGCTGGTTGGAACATAAATGGCTCCAGCCATCATGTAAATTGGTAAGTTCCGTAACAGTTACATTTTGATGTTATGACAAAAACACTATGACCAAAAGTGAGTTATAGAAGTTTGTTTTGGCCTATGCTTCCAGAGAGGGAATCTACGACAGTGGAGGGCACAGAGCATCTTGTTTAACAAGTTCACTGGCCAAGCTCTGATCACAACCCAAGAGAGGGAGCCAGCCCCTCCTCTTCCTGAAGCCACACCCCTCGGATGTGGCCACCAAGGAAAGTTCACTGGCGAAGCAAGATGCCACTACAGCAACTGACATGGGGGTGGGAGCAGGAAACTGAGAGACTCGCAAGTCCACATAGAGAAAACTGGAAGCGGGGGGGGGGGGGAAGCGGGGGGGGGAAGGCTTTAACCCTTTAAAGCCCACCTCTGGTGACATACTTCCTTCAGCAATGTTCCACCTCCTAAAGCAGTGGTTCTCAGCCTGTGGGTCACAACCCCTTCGGTGGTCAAACAACCCTTTCACAGGGGTCACCTAAGGCCATCAGAAAACACAGATATTTAGATCACATTATGATTCCTAATAGTAGCAAAATTACAGTTATGAAGTAGCAATGAGAATAATTCTATGGTTGTGTGTGGGGGTCACCACAACTCAAGGAATTGTCTTAATGGGTGGCAAAGTTAGGAAGGCTGAGGACCACTGTCCTAGAGGTTCCATAACTTTCCCAAACAGTGCCATCAGCTGGGAACCAAGTGTTCTATAGCTGAGGCAAGAAAATGGCTTCAGCATGCTGTTGGTACAGCTGAATGGAAATGCAGTCATAGCTGCTCTCAGTTGTCAGCTTGGACACATCTGGAAAGAGGAAACCTAAACCGAGGAGCTTCCCCATCTGATTGGCCTGTAGGGCATTTTCTTGGTTGTTAGTTAATGCAGGAAGGCCCTGCCCACTGTGGATGGTACTGCCACCATTGAACAAGTGGTCCCAGGTTGCTTAAGACAGACTGAGCAAGCCAGGGGAACAAGCCAGTAAGCAGCACTCCTCCATGGCCTCTGTTTCAGTTTCTGTCTCCAAGTTCCTGTCAGAGCTTCTGTCCTGGCTTCCCTAAATGATGGACTGTGAGCTGTAAACAGAAACTAACCCTCTCCTCCCCAGGTTGCTTTTATCATAGCAGCCAAAGGCCAACTAGAACACGTGGAAAATAGGTTATGTTCAGGTTCCCTTCTGCTGGAAGAGAACTCTGACAGCTAATTTTGCACTTTACAAGAGAGCTTTGCAACAGGCTGTTTCCTTTCAGTCAGTATGAACACTTATGGTGCAGTTTGATGAATTCTGGTTTTATAAAGTGTGCTCATCTATGTCAGTGTGTGTGTGTGGGGGACACATGCGCACGGGTGCGTGTACACACACACACACACACACACACACACACACACACACACACACACACGTGCATGCACATGCAAGCATTGTTTAAGTATTTCATTTTTTACTCATTGAAATGTGGGTATCCACATATATAAGACATTTATGTGACTTTATCCTGTTGTAAACAGTGTTTGGTCTTCGAGGTGGTGACCAATTATAATAGGGAAAGGTCCTATATGTGCACAGATTTCTCTCTGTCATATAAAAATTATCTGATTCAAATCACACACTATTAGCACAAGGATCATTGGAAACGTGTGAGCAGGGCAGGACCTGCAAGTGGGAGAAAAGTAGTGTGGGAAGAGGCCCAAGACATGCTTGCTGGTAATTTTGATCAGAGAGCTTCTCATGGATAATTTAGAGGGCATGACTCTTGCTGTTTCCTTATTTTAAAAATGTCAAGCCAATTACTGGCTTTTGATGTTGCAGAGCCTGCTGGCAGATCAAACCCAAACTCCTTTCTTGGTTCTAATAGGCCCTATAAGAAAAGAACTAAGCCTGTCTGGTCCTTAGCTTACCTAACATTGGGAGTAGGGTACTGTCTACAAAGGAGGTCCATGGGGCACAGGGAAAATGGGGAAGACTGTGTTCCATCACCTCTGCAGTGGGGGGGTCTAGGATACACTGAAGTGATGGGGAGGACCCATTTCCATCACTTCTGCAGTGGGAGTCCATGGTATATAGGAGCAATGGGGTAGATTTGGTTTGATCACCCGTGCACAGCTGGTTAGATGCTCCGGAGTATCCCATCTGGTAGGTCCTGACTTTTCCTAAGCTTATGTCCACACAGCAGTTTTCTCTTTAAAAAGTGAATCATCAATATTTCAATATAATATCTTATGTTAAAATCTGGATTCTTCAGGCTCTGGAAATACCAAAGGATTTCATGACATTAAATTTCTGTCCCCACCTGGTAACATCTGGACACATGGACAAAACTGATCCTTTATCTTTGGTGCCTCCTTGGGTTCTCTCCTGTCTCCTGGTTCTGAGGCTGAACAGCCTGTGGTCACAATGGTGCTGGCATCTCTCACACCAGCCCCACCCTTTTTGGTTTTCCTAGTATGGAGCCAGATCCCTCATGATAGTATATGAAGCAATTCCATGCATGCCACCACAATTTCCTATTCTAAGTGTAAGATTATAATAGTATTAAAATGAAAACAATACATGTTGTCATTTACAATTATAGATGGATCCAAGTTCAAGAGTGGTACAGTTTGCTAAAAGAAAATCTATGGCTACCATTAGAAAACCCAAGGAGCATTCCTAATTAAATGACATTAGAGAAGCGTTCCAAAATGGACAACACACTCTCCGTTCTCAGATAGGTGGAAAATGTGACGTTCTGAGGTCTATCAGTGTTATAGACCCTGGAGATACCATATGTGAAGTCTCTGGACTGTTGGTTTTCAGAGATGAAGATGCAACTAGAAATATAATTAACAGAACAGAACTCTGTCTTATGATAGCAGGAAGCCATTTCATGACACTACTGGGCTTTAGGTAAGTAACCATTAAGAACATCTGTCTTCCCCAGTGGCTGCATCCTCTTTCGTCAATAAGCTGTGGGCTCCCTTCCATCTCGAAGGCTCCAGGGTCTGTGAAGGAGTTAATACTGCAAGAAAAAGGGATCAGCATGTTACCAGGAGTTGCCTCACCTGCTTCCTAAAATACCAAAACACCTTTGAAGGATGGGGAGTCTGGTAAAGTGAGTTTCAAAATAGGGGCTGAAAAGGAGTAAAGGTCATTGTAAAAATAAGGGAGATCAGGCAGACCAGAGTGTGCCTACTAGTGAGAGGTTGATTGAGACCTCAGGAGGGCAAGGCAGAAGCTCAGAGATCCCAGGAATCCTGCAAGATGGAGGAGTTACGTCTTAGGGTAGAGAATTTAAGCTTAGGGCCAGGGACATAGCTGAGTGGTTTATTACTTGCTTAGTATGTGCAAAATCATGGGTTCAATTCCCAACATTGGAAAGAGAGAGAGAAAGAAAGATAGAAGGAGAGAGAGAGAGAGAGAGAGAACTTAGTCTTGATCCAGAAATAGTATTTTCTCTGGTCAATTCTATAGATCACGTTATACTCCTTTGCACCCTCTCCCCACAACACTAATGACTAGGTCTCTGAAGCCACTTGGATCTAGTAGTATTGGAGTCTTAAAGGAATTATTTACAGCCTACAGCTCACTGGGATATGGTAAATGCAATTGATGATACCTGGCTGTAATGACATTCAGCTATCAACCAGACAAGTGGCCTTATAGATAGACTCATTTTTTTTTTTTTTAAAGCCAGTGGCTGAAGGTTTCCAGCCATTTGCATGCGGTCTGCTTGAGTCCTAGGTCCTTTGTGGTCTTTGGCTACTCTTCTCCTGCCAAGTCTGTCCACAATGATCAGAAAAGAAAAAAGCAAATCAAATCAACTGTCCAGCTCTCTGACTGCTGCACCGCCTACCCGCTCATATCCAGACAGTAGGCAGGGTGTCATTTCCCTGACTTATGTGGCTGAAAAGTTTGGTATTGTTCTTCCTAGAGCCTCTTACCTCTTTTAAAAAGAAAGTGAAAAACGAATAGTATTCATTACTTGGGTAGCATAGAATTGAGGTCATAAGATCCAAAAGGTTTTCAAGACAGTTTAAAACAGAAAAAAATTGAAAACAGCAGCTCCCCAGACATCATGGTTGCCCTAAGTGTTTCAGAAAACTAGCCAGACATGTTTCCTTCACCCCTTCATAGGACCACCAGAAGTTTTGTTCAATTAGTTTGCATTCTCTGGATTTGAAAGCTCATGGAACTTGGCAGGATGCTTGCCATCAGAAGTCAATGCTGGAATCAATTCGAAATCCCTCAAAAACAAACAATCAAACAAACAAACAAAAAACAAAAACAAGTACGGCCCATCACATGTATTGTTGCCTGTACTCTGAGAACTGCACTCATTCATCTGAAGGGTTGAATGCATCCCATTCTGCTTTGTAAATGGACCACAGAGTGCTTAATAGCAAGGATGACTCAAAGCAAAGAAAAATACCAGTCACCTTAAGGCCTGCCTGTATGAGCAGCATGGGCACACACTGCCTGTGGAGACCAGACTAGGACATCAGATCACTTGGAACTGGAGTTACAGAGGGTTGGGAGTCACCATTTAGTCCCGGGTGGGCCGCCTCCACAGCCCCTTTAAACATTTTAATGTTTATTAATCTTTCTTGGTTAGTGAGATTGGATCTTGTCATGTAGTCCAGGCTGACTTTGCACTTGGCAATCCTCCTGCCTCAGTGTCCGGAGGCTGAGGAGTATGGGCATGAGCCACCACATCTACCTTTCCTGGGGAAAGAGAGAAACAGGATGGAGTACTCAATATGTTGAATTGTTTGGGCCCATCACTTTGGTACCTGGGAAAACTGATGGTTTGGATGGCAGAAAATCAACCTAAGTATATCAGGTTCATGGACTATCAGATGCTCAAGCAGGGCTGCCTATGCCACTGCCGAGAGGAGAAACTAGACATTAAAACACATTAAAGCCCAGCAGCCCTGGGCTTTACCTCCCCAAGCAAGCTATGTCCTACTTAGCACAATAAGTCCTTGATCTAAGCAAGCACATTTTTAAAAAACAAATCATACTTTAATTATAAGAGAGATTCTACTTTTAAAAAAATCTACCCTTCCAACTATCCTCTATGTCATTTCCAAAACATTATGTCTTTTTAAAGCAAACTAAAAATCAGGCTGTCACTAGTGTTCCTGCTGGAAATGTCAGTGAAGACTTGTGGTCTCCATTTAATCTGTCTTCTGAACCCTCAATTTCTTGGCTCCAATTACACCCACAAGATCCTTGGTCCTGTGGCATTATAGCTAATGGTACAGGATTCTTCCGGCTATTATATCTGAGTGGTCTTCTAGGCTGGAGGACAATGCATGCAGAGGAAACTATGGTAACGCGGTGCTCTTTTCTTTTTTTTTTTTGTATTCACTTTTCTACTTTGTCATCCTTGAGGCAAGCTATCCTCTAGTGAACCTGTTCATTTACACTCCAAACATCACATTCTTTTAACTTGCCCCACTCCTGCATCTATTAAACCTGAAGTACTGGACCTTTATTTTAACAGTTGAGTGCAATTAATCTCCATCACTCCAAAGCATCCTAGACTGAAGCAGTGGGCCTTTTTTATTCAGTTTTGCATCCATGGTACCTGGAATGTGCCACTACTTAACTATTGAAAAAATTTATGAGTGAATTGTTTTGTAAAACAAATAACTGTTAGTGTGAGTCAGATAGCCACTCCCAAATCCTTCTGGGTATTTGTCTGTTAGGATTTTTACTTTGGAGTATGGCAGTATGCAGTGTAGCTTTGGGGTGGGTGAAAGGACAAAATTTGCACCATAGTCCCATGCCAGATAAAGTGACTCATCTACCCTAATTTCAAAGGTGACATGGAAGGAAAATGTGTGTGTGTGGTGGTGGCTTTAATATATTTTTGACTTCTGCCGCCTTTTTTTTTTTTCCAGACTGGAAATAGTGGAACCAAATTGGCTGGTTTGAGTTTCTTCCTCTGGATCCCTAGCAGCGCCATTTTTGAAGTTGTTGCTGCTTATACATTTTCAGCTGCTAGTTTTCAGCATCCTTCACTTTTCTGCTAGCAGCTCAGGTTCAGCAACAACACCTGTCAAAATCTCAACGAAGTCCCCTTTAGAAGCCAAACAAGCATATGCTTTAAACAAATATTTTTTATTTGCGGGTCAGTATCTGTGCCTGAGTGAGGTTTTGTGCACCAGGAGTGGGTGCTGGTGCCCATGGAACTCAGAGGGTGTCAGATCCTCCGGACCCGGGTGTTACAGGCAGCTGTGAGTGATTATGCAGGTGCTGAATGAGCCCTGGTCCTCTGCAGGAGCTCTAAGCATTCCTAACTGCTGAGCCATGTTTCCCAGCCCTGAAAAAAGTCCCTCCCTTTTGTTTTTTTTTGGAGACAGGCTTTCACTCTGTAACCCAGGCTCCTCTGCCTCCTCTGCACTGGGCTGAGGGATGCACCAATGTGCCTGACCTTTTCGAAAACATTCTGAAGTATTTAATGTCTGCCAAAGATCCCTAATTATATTGCCTCTTTCTCCAGGGAAAACATGCATATTCTATGTCTCAGATCCTCTTCCCACACACTAAGATGGCACACAGGCTCTCCCTCACGTGAACCAATTGAATATTCATGTATAAGAGATTTTTCAGTCCTCTTTGCAATAATCCTCCCACCCAGAGATTTACACATGCCTTTTCATTTGAATGATTCCTACCTCCCTGACACTTCTCAAAATTAATTAGTACTCCCAAATTGCTACAAAATCCTGTGATGGTGTATTCCCTAGCAGGCCAGGACACCTTCTGCCCTGTGTCACCTCGAGCTATTTTGAATCACTTGTCAGTTTCCTCATGTGGGAAGTGGGAATTCTGACATCATGCCACTGCCACAGATTTGGTGTAAGGGTTATTTACACAGAACAGGAAGAGCCTTTGGTGTACCTAGCCTTGTGCACACGGTGCAGGACACACTCGGTGTTGTATCTGTGAACCAGCTGTCTGAGGGGAAAATAAAATAAACCCCAAGTTGCCTGCCTATCTTTGTGGTGTTATATGTTCTCAGTGTTTCCATTTCCGGTTTCAGTGACTGAATACCTGGCAAAATGCAACCGAAGGAAAGGAAGTCTTTTTTTGGCTCACAGTTCAGAGGGTTCAGTCCATCATGACAGTAGAAACCTGGCACTAACAGGAAAGCAAAGGAATGAATATATCAGTGCTCGCCAGCCTTTCTTATTCAGTCTAGACCTTGGGATGGTGTCACTCAAGTTTAGGATGGTGTCTTTGTTAGGGTTTTTGTTTGTTTGTTTGTTTGTTTTTGTTTTGTTTTGTTTTGCTGTGAAGAAACACCATGGCCACAGCAACTCTTACAAAGTAAACATTCAGTTGGGGCTTGTCTACAGTTTCAGAGGTTCAATCCATTGTCATCATGATGGAGCACATGGCAGGCTGCAGGCAGACGTGGTGCTGGCTACATCTTGACCAAGAGGCAGCAGGAAATAACTTAGTGTCACACTGAGTGAAGTTTGAGAAAAGAGACCTCAAAGCCTGCCCCCACAGTGACACACTTCTTCCAAAAAGGCCACACCTCCTAATAGTGCCACTCCCTTTGGGGGCCATTTTCTTTCAAACCACCACAGATGGGTCTTCCGTCCTTGGTGAAACCTCTCTAGAAGTGTCCCATACATACCCAGAGGTGTGTCTCCTAGGTGCTTCCAATGTCAATCAAGTTGGTAATGAAGATTAATGACCACACCCTCCTGGTTGATTTCAACTTACATACTTAGAGATTTCCTGCATGTTCCTGTTACAGGCTGGCTTCAGCAACACATACAGCAGTTAGTGTGTACATCTTAGGAACTGAGGTCATTGAGACTAAATCATTGGATACGAGTATAATACAAAGACAAATTGGCCATTGTCAATGGCACAGATTGACGATCATCCTCACCTTATATTATAAATAAGTGGTTTGCCAAGTGTGGATGCCATGAAATTAGGAAAACCTGACAACCTATTTTTTTTTTAAAGACATGCACAACTTTCTCTGTGCAGTGTGCTCCAGGTTTCCCAGATTCTGTGAGGTGTCACCCTTTCTTTGAGTCACTTCTGGTCCTATAAGTAACCCCTAACCCATATTTCTGTAGGTAACCCCTGTTAGTTGGGCATCTGCACTGGCCTGTCCTTGGGGTTCTGACAGGATACGCCCTCAGCTGTAGCCACTAAGAGCACCACCTGTGCATATTCACTATGTTCCCCTTTAAAAGGGTCCTGACCACTTTCCGTCTTTGTGCTCTCTCTCTCACTCTCTCTGTCTCTGCTCTCTGTATGTGTGTGTATGTTTCTCTGCCTGTCTCTGACTCCCCCCACCTCTCTGCCTCTCTCTCCTCTTATGTGGCTCCTGTCTCCAGAGGCCAGTCACCCTTTCCCCCCTTTCCCGTTCACATTCCTACAATAAAAATGGTGTCTTTCACAAGCTACTTTTTAAAATTATAGCAACCCCAATATGACTCATTAACCCACCAAGTTGGACTTTGGTGGTATCAGTACTTTGTTTCTGTCATGGGTTCTCTACCTGATGTGAGTAGACACTTGTGTTACATCTCTCCAGGAAAAGTTCTGTCACATAACATGCCTGCACACATGTCTGTGTACATGTGTGTGCAGTGCCAATAGAGACCAGAAGAAAACATCAGGTCCCCTGGAACTGGAGTTACAGATGGCTTATAGGTGCTGGGAACCAAACCCGGGTGCTCTACAAGAGCAGCCAGTCTCTTAATCGCTGAACCATCTCGCCAGCCCCACTTCTCAACTTTTATAACTTATTTAGCAATTCTTTTTATTTCATAGTTACGATCTATAAACATGGCAATCCTTCTGCTATCAAATGAAAGAGTAGAAGAAGAAAGATGTTCAAATCCTCTAAACCGGAGGTCCAGATATAACCTAAAGTTGATGGAACAAGCAATAGAAGTTTAGTTTTGACATTTAAAGTTATAAAGGCAAATGACAGCTCTGGTTTGGCTGTCAAAAGCTGGACAGACAGAAGTTTGAATAACTTATGGTATCACTGGGGAAATGGTTCCATTGTGGGATCTTAGTCTTGTGAATAAAAGAATTTTAAAAGGACTTGGAAGGAAGATAAAGGATGATTTGTTAGTATTTGAGAGAAAAACAACAGGAATGAAAAGCTATAAATCTCTGCAATGGCCAGGAGGAGGGGGAATGGAGAGGAAGGAAAGGTGGGGGGGGGGCACCTGCCCAAATGTGGGTAGTAGAAACAATAACTAATGGTTTGATCCTCTGTTTTATAAAATCAACAGCTCCATATATTAGCCTGTGTCCTTTAACTCAGAACCAATGTTAAACCATGAATTGATGAAGTGTCTCATTCTGGGAGCCCTTACATTTTTCTAGCTTAGAGGACTGCTACAGGATCAACACCACATCCCATCTATGTTCATTTAGTACCAAAGAAATGCTTGCTCCATTTTCAAACAATGACCAGAAATTAATTAATTAGTTAATTAATTAATCCATTTACATATTACATCTGGAAACCTTGAGAGTTTATTTTTCTTGGCCTTGACTCTCCTATCCTTGCATTGCCTCCAACCCTCATCCTTGCCCATGTCCATTACTGGTGTTTCCCTTAATTAATTAATTTATTATTTTTGGTTTTGGTTTTTTGAGACAAGGTTTCTCTGTGTAACAGCCCTGGCTATCTTGGAACTAGTTCTGGAAAGCAGGCTGGCCACAAACTCACAGAGATCCGCCTGCCTGCCTCTGCCTCCTGAGTGCTGGGATTAAAGGTGTGTGCCACCACCACAAAGCTCCCTTAACTTTTGAAAGGTGAATTGTTCCACCATTGTGACTGACTATGGAAGACCTAAGACAACTTCTGGATCTGTCCTGATTCAAGGATATCAGAATGCATTTGAAGTGTTATTAGAAATATGCAGTGCCTTCACTTTCTCAATGGCCTTAGGACTCACCCGGTCCAGTGGGGACCATGGTGCATGCCAACAACTCATTCACAAGTTGCTGAAGCCTCAGCCTGCATTATGTAGTGAGTTCCAGGCTGGCCAGAGCTACAGTATGAGATCTTGTTTCAAATACACGAAAATGAGTGAATAGATAAATACCAATTGCTCTAGGTTTTCCACTGCCCTACAAAAAACATTGCTGAGCCTTAGTCCCATCCTTTACAGTGAATTATAACCACTTTATAAAATCATTTTTTTTTATTTTCCTTACATCATACCACTTTCACTTGGCTTTCCCTATGAGGCCATTTCAATATACCTAGCCACTGATTAAGTTTCAGTTTCCATATGACTCTACAATCACCTCCACAAACTATTTGGCAGAATTTCCCTACTATTATAAATATGATTTTAAATATAGTGCTATTAGCTACTATATTAGCTACCTGTCTGTTTATGTGTTTCTTCACAAAGCTTAAAAGAGACGAGAAACAAGAATGCTTTGTTCTTTATAAGATGTTGAAGCAGGACTGTCCTTACCTCTGGCAAGATCAAGGACACGTGTGTATATGCAATATCATAGAGATCTTCATTCAGATTGTCAGTGGTGATTGTGCCTAATTGAATGCACAATAATTTATTTAAGAATGTATTTTTCATATAACAGACAGTAAGTCTTACTTTTGAAATTTATAGCAAAGTGCTTAAAATTAAGGCCAATACTAAACATTTAGAATGTGTTCATTTCATTTTATTGAAGACATCTTTGAGAGCAGAACTATAGATAATTGTTCCTTAGAAATTCAACAGAAGCAAGTAGCCTACCATAGAAATGTTTATCCAACATAACTGAGATATTTTCAACTATAGCAAAACACCAAAATTGAGTTAACTGTCCATTGTCAGGAGGTAGAGTAAAAACTGTGGTGTATTCATTTACTAGAACAGCAAATGGTGTATGCATCAAGGTGGATAAATCTCGATAGTGCTATGTATTGGGAAAGGAAACAGATTCTATTTACATTAATTTGAAGAACTGACAAAGGAACATCTGTAGATGGAGGGTGGGAAGTTGCATTGACACAAGGAAGGATAGATGGAAGGAAACCAAAGGAAACTTTCTGGGCAAATGTAAAGTTCTGTAACTTGATCTGGGGTGGGATACACACTTGTCAGACCTCATTCAATTGAATATTTAAGATCTATGCTTTGCATGTATGTTACACAGCAATGACAAAGAGCAATAGCTGAATACACAAATTTGGAAAATTTTACGTCAGAGATGCAAATGATGGCCACCCTGGACATGTCCTAACATTTATGGAATTATTTTCTCAACATCTAAATTGGTTTTGATTTCACAGAGTTCACGAAGGTCTTCGATGATATCTTGCTGTCCTTGAGAAAGAGGGTACCTTTGCATGGGTTTGTGTGAAGAGACTGGTAGGTTCCCATTCTTACCTGGTTACCACCTGGAAGATCAGTTGAGAAAAACATGGGAGACCGTCACTATTGATGCTGACAAGCAGTGCCAGAGAAATCAAGGTTCAATGCAAGGATGAGAGTCACATTTGGTCATGATAGACCATGCAGGTATATCTCCGGATACCTCCTATACGCAACAACTTACAGAAGCCTGCCATGACTCAGTTCCACCTATGAAGAATTTTGTGGCTATCTCAACTAATTACTTCCTTCCTTCAGTTTATTTATGATGTGATAATTAAACTCATATATACAACCTTGTCCTGTAACTCTGTAGTCCAGTGCCACTCTGACATTGAGCTTAGCCTTGCAATATATTTTGACTAGTAAATCACCTAGCAGAACTGAAGTTGACCATAATTTCATGATGGAGCTTAGTAAAAAATGGAATAGCTGTTCACTTAAGTCCAACCTAAATCATTATTTTGCAGAATTATGAAATAAATTTAATGAGTTTAGAGTGGGTTGTTATGCAAATAGCTAATATATATTGATATATAATAATAAGTAAACATTCATTTTTCTTTTTAAGGCAAAAACAAGAAAAACAATGATGCCGATAAAGAGGTGGTGTGGTTCAATACTACTTACTAAAGATATCTCCTTATGAAATATATTTATCAAGAGGAAGGTGAGGGAGATGGAGAGATGGCTCAGTGGTTAAGAGCACTGGCTTCTCTTCCAGAGGGCAAGGGTTTAATTCCCAGAACCCACAGGGCCTCTCACAACTATCTGTATCCCCAGTTCCAGGGAATCCGACACCTTCACACCAATGCACATAAAGTTAAATTAAGATTTTAAAAAAGAGGAAGGTGAAAGTCTTAAAATGGAAATTGTACTTTGCTGTGAGAAAACTAATAAGAACAGAGAATTTCTAGGACCGTTCATTGATAAGTGGAAATGGCCAGTAAGCATAGGGCTTCTTCAGTATCACTGATGGTCAAAATGTCCAAGACAAAATAGAAGGCTGAAGAGAGAACCTGACACAGGAATCAAAATGCATGTCCACACTTGTTCTTCTGATTGTCACCTGAGTTAGGTTGTTTATACTGGAAGAGTGCAGGCACTTAACATAAATTTGAACTGCAAAACATTTTTTAATACCTTGCAATTATTATGCATGAATACTTCAAGTAAGAATTGTTTTGTATGCAGAAGATTGTCTGTTATACGCTTAATAGGTCAGACAGTAAGCAGTGGCATCAAATGCTCTAAAACCTGATCTCTGTCCTGTAATTTTCAAAGCTTGGAGAGGCGGCAGGAACAATTTGAACCGAATGGTCATGCAACATTTTCTTGAGGACCTTGGGAGTATAAACAACACCAATAAAACAGAAGAGAAAAATTAGAAAATCTGACATGTAGAATGTAGATTATGTCAGAAAGTGGAAAATCCAGAAGCAGTGAGACAAGTTTGGAGCCAACTAAGGTAGCCCAGGAGAGACAGGCTGGGGTGGGGCTGAGCCGAGAGACAAAGGAAGGAAGGTGGAACCAAGAGGCAGAAGTGGAAAAGCTAGATGCAACTGAGTCTAGCAATTGCACACCTAACATTGCCAGAGAAGGTGTGTTCAGGAGTGGTTCTGAATTTGCAATGTAAGAGACTGAATACGGAAACAGTAGTCCCCAGATTTGGGGTGGGAGAAGATGCTGTTTCTGGGGCACACTGAGTCAGAGCAGGTGAGGAACCCGTTTGTGTCCTCTGACCATTGCTTCTTATTTTCCCTCCCTCCTTCCGTCCTTCCCTCCCTCCCTCCCTCCTTCCCTCCCTCCCTCCCTCCTTCCCTCCCTCCCTCCCTTTCTCCCTCCCTTCTTTCCTTCCATCCTTCCTTTCTTTAGTTCTTCCTTCTTTTCTTCCTATTCTCCCTCCCCCCTCCCTCCCTCCCTCCCTCCCTCCCTCCCTCCCTCTCCTCCCTCCCTCCTCCCCCTTTTTCTGGCCCACTACTTTCCATTGTCTTTCATGTGCCTCACAGATGTCTTTTTAGAAATGGATACATAAAAACAGTTCATAGGACTTTCCACCCTAACACATTATGCTTTAAAGTGGTATTTAAAATCAGCTCCCCACCACCACCACCACTGGGGAAAGAAAAGCAAATCATTGAAAAGTACTATCTTCTTGGCCTTTGTTATCTAGTCAAGGGCTAATCAGAATTGATTTACTGTGCCCCAGAGGCTCAATGCAGAGACTCACACCACCACCAAACAGAGAAGTAAAACTCCCTCATCCTGGAATGACAGAGTCATGTATTCAGGGACAAAAAGAAAAGAAGCCTACATGGAGATAGCATTTGCTCACAGGTCTGCAACCTGCCAAAGTCAGTTTACATAAAATTAATATAAATTTTAAAATAATGATATGTATGACTATTATTATTGTTGTGTGCATCTGATATATGCATATGAACAGGCAGGTGCCAAGATGTGCATGTGGAGGTCAGAGAACAACTACGGTGCATTTGTTCTTTCCTTCCTTCCTTCCATCTTCACATGGGTTCTGGGTACCAAACTCAGGTCTTGCGTGGTAAGCACTTTACCTGCTGAGCTAGTCTTCCTGCTCCTAATATAATTTTTAAAAGGAAATCTTTATAATCTCAGCTGCATTGTTCTAATTCTCAGAGGTATAAATATTAACCAACTATGAGCAACTTCATGTCAAGAGCAATGGTTTGTAAAGGGAGTTGATATCTGTTATTTCAAGAGAGCATCTCACATCTATATGACCTAAGAGGTCATCAGATCACCATGGGGACTTCAGAGTTCAGAAAGGAGAGCTGATATGGCCAAAGCTGTCCTTCTAATGAAACTAGGTCTTCTGTTTGGGGCTTTTGACTTAGGAGTTTAGTATTCTCATCACTGTGAGTTTTTGATTGACAGTTTTTAAAACAGCATTTTATGGAAGTTAATGATGTAAGTCTGCCTTGAATGACTTAACATTTTGACTCACAGTTTGGGCATTGTGCTATTCAGTGCTCACCATTTACTTAATTTGAATTTTTATTTATTATCGTGTGTGTGTGTGTGTGTGTGTGTGTGTGTGTGTGTGTGTGACACACACATGCACTAAAGCAAGCATATCAAAGCATATGTATAGAAGCCAGAGGCAGAATATATATATATATATATATATATATATATATATATATATTATGGGAACAGGCTTGTTTCACATGTAAGTCCCTTCTCCCTCTCCCTCCCCTCACCCCATCCCTCCTCCCCCACCTCCAACCTACCCCCCACCCCATCCACCCACCACTCCCCAGGCAGGGTAGGGCCCTCAACAGGGGCTCTGCAAAGTCCATCAAATCTTCCTGTGCTGGGCCTAGGCCCTTCCCCATGTGTCCAGAGCCAGAGTGTATCCCTTCATGTGGGATGGACTCTCAAAGTCCCTTCTTACACCAGGGAAAAATACTAATCCACTTCCAGAGGCTCCCTGGAGTGCAGAGGCCTCCTTATTGACATCCATGTTCAGGGGGCTGGATCAGTCTTGTACTGGCCTCCCAGACAGCATCTGGGCTCGATGTGCTCTCCCTTGTTCAGGCCAACTGTTTCTGTGGGTTTCTCCAAACTGGTACAGACCCCTTCGATCTTCATTCCTCCCTCTCTTCAACTAGAGTCCAGATTTCAGCTCAGTGTATATCTGTGGATGTCTGCCTCTGCTTCCATCAGCCACTGGATGAGGGCTCTAGGATGGCATAAAGAGAAGTCATCAATCTCATTTTAGGGGAAGGGCTTTTAGGTTATCCTCTCTTCCATTGCCTGGATTGTCAGATCGTGTCATCCTTGTAGGTCTCTGGAGGTCTCCCTAGTTCCAGATCTCTTCTCGAACCTATAGTGGCTCCCTCTAGTATGGTATCTCTCATCCTGCTCTCTCTCTATTCTTCCCCCTACTCAATATCTCTGCTCCTCCATTTCCTCTCCTCTACTCTTCTTTTCCTGCTCTTCTTGTGGCAGCAACTTCTCCCCTACCCTCATGCTCCCAATTAGCTCCCAATTAGGAGTTCATGCCACTTCTCATTCTTGGGGTCTATTTTTTCCCTTAGAGTCCTTCATGTTTCCTAGTTTCTTTGGTGAAGAGGATTGTAGGCTGGTAATCCTTTGCTCTATGTCTAAAATTCATATATGAGTGAGTACATACCATGTTTGTCTTTTTGTGACTGGGTTACCTCACTCAGGATGGTTTCTTCTAGTTCCATCCATTTGCCTGTGAATTTCAAGATTCCATTGCTTTTTTCTGCTGAGTAGTACTCCATTGTATAAATGTACCACATTTTCTCTATCCATTCTTCAGTTGAGGGGCATCTAGGTTGTTTCCAGGTTCTGGCTATTACAAACAATGCTGCTATGAACATGGTTGAACATATGTCCTTGTTGTATGAACATGCACTATTTGGGTATATACCCAAGAGAGGAATGGCTGGATCTTGAGGTAGACTGATTCCCATTTTTCTGAGCAACCGCCATACTGATTTCCAGAGTGGTCTTACAAGTTCACACTCCCACCAGCAATGGAGGAGTGTTCCTTCTTCTCTGCATCCTCTCCAGCATAGGTTGTCATTGGTATTTTTGATTTTAGCCATTCTGACAGGTGTGAGGTGGTATCTCAGAGTTGTTTTGAGTTGCATTTCTCTGATGGCCAAGGATTTTGAGCACTTTCTTAAGTGTCTTTCAGCCATTTCAGATTCCTCTGTTGAAAATTCTCTGTTTAGTTCTGCACCCCACTTTTTAATTTCATTGTTTGGTGTTTTGGTGGCTAGCTTCTTGAGCTCCTTGTATATTTTGGAAATCAGCCCTCTGTCATATGTGGGATTGGTGAAGATCTTTTCCCATCCTGTGGGTGGTCATTTTGTCTTACTGACTGTGTCCTTTGCCTTACAGAAGCTTCTTACTTTCAGGAGGTCCTATTTATTGATTGCAGACCTCAGTGTCTGTGCTCCTGGTGTGATGTTCAGGAATCGGTCTCCTGTGCCAATTTGTTCAAGGGTAATTCCCACTTTCTCTTCTAGAAGATTCAGTGTGGCTGGATTTATGGAGAGATCTTTGATCCATTTGCACTTAAGTTTCGTGCATGGTGACAGGTATGGATCAATCTGCAATCTTCTGCATGTCCGAATCCAATTGTGCCAGCACCATTTGTTGAAGATGCTATCTTTTTTCCATTGTATAGATTTAGCACCTTTGTCAAAAATAAGGTGTTCGTAGGTGCGTGGGTACTATCTGGGTCTTCAATTCGATTCCACTGGTCTATCTGTCTATTCTTGTGCCAATACCAAGCTGTTTTCAGAACTATGGCTCTATAGTAGAGCTTGAAGTCAGGGATGGTGATGCAGAGGCAAACTTTTGGGAGTTGGTTCCCCTCTGCCCATCATGGTGATCAAACTCAGGTTGTCAACTTAAGTGGCAAGCACAAAACCCACTAAGCCATCTCATCATCCATCCACAAGTTATTTGAACAAAGATTAACTTAATTATAAGATGTTGATTAGACAGATATTGGAGGACTGGGGTTGAAGGATGAAGGGCAGTTGGCAATTGGTTCTGGCACACATGAAGATGTTGAATAGCTGCAATGATATTAACTGCCAATGTTATTTGCCAAGAATGACTTATTTTCTGGGTATTATTAATTTTATTTAATTTGTTTTCATCAAGTGCCACTAAAACTTAAACCTCATCATTACAGACATTTGAATAGTTCTTCAAAGTGCAAAACCCAACCACAAAAGTCAAGGATGTTTTAGGCAGACTTCTAAGAGTGAATGTCATACTACAGGCATAAAGAGAATGAAGGTAGAAAATTTAAAACAGCAATAAAATCAACTAAGGCCAGTTCCAAACAATAGCAGATAAAACATCCTTCCCTCAAGAGTGAACCATGCATGTACACACACCTTCTCACGCCCTTTGAGTATACCACTGAAGCAAACTGTGGTAGGATCTACAGGAATACATGAAAACCAAGTTGGGTCAGGAGTCTTTCTTTGGAGTCTTCAAATAGTTTGACAAATGAAGAATAATTGTAGCTTAGCATTCAAGGCCATTTACACAAGTAGCCTGGTCTTGGTAACAATGGTGAAACAAACCACCATGGCTACATTGATGTGGTTCTTGGGGTGTGAGTGGGGTGGGGTGGGGTGGGGCTGGGAGCTTTTGACCAACTGAGAGCTCTTTCTAGGTTCTAAGCCAATGGTGCAGCTACCACCTGCTCTAAAGCAACAGGGAATTCCATTCCATTGCTCCTTAGGGAATTCCATCCCCATTGCTCCTCAGGGAATTCTATCCCCATTGCCCTTATGGAATTTCATCCTATTGCCCCCAGGGATCTTTGCTATGGTGTCTTTGGTCCACATGGTCATTCAGAGGCTCAGGGCACTGATTCCATCCTGCCACTTGACCACACTAAGGTTGCCAATCTCATTTGAAATCATTATGTTATTCCTGTATTAGATCACAAAATGAGTGTTTTAAAGACTAAGTGACATGCTATTCACTTTAACTTATTGTAACTGAGTTTTCTTGGCCCATCAGGTCCTGCTGCCCTTCTCTGCCCCAAATAAACATACAAGACTTATATTAATTATGAAACTGTTGGGCAGTGACTTGAGCTTCTTATTGGCTAGCTCTATAAATCTGGTATTTCCTTGTGGTCTTCTCTTACTGGGGAAAGGGTCCAGACCTGTTACTCCTCTCTTGTCCTACATGGTGACTGCTCCTAAACATCTCCGTAGAGAAGAGGGCAATTTTCTGTTTGTCCCTGCTTATATTCTGATTCTGCCCAGCTACATCACTTCCTGTCTGTCTGTACAGACCTCCAGACCTCTATGGTTAGCTAGTGACAGTTTCTGCCCAGCTACATCACTTCCTGGGATCACATGATGACTCCTCTCTGCCTATACTTCCCAGAATCCTCCTTGTCTCACAGTCCTACCTATCCTGCCTGGCCAATCAGTGTTTTATTCATCAACCAATAAACAAACAAATACACAAAAGAACATTCCCTATCAACTTATACTCCCAATCAAAATAGCCTTAGGAGAATTGAGTGTAATATAATCTTACCACACTAGCTTAAAAATATTTAAAGGGGTGTACAATAGTTCACTTACACCATATGCTATCAAATAAAAAACCAAGGGCTTCTAGGTGGTGGTGCATGCCTTTAATCCCAGCAATGGGAGGCAGAGGCAGGCAGACCTCTGAGTTTGAGGCCAGCCTTGTATACAGAGTGAGTGCCAGGATAGCCAGGGCTACTCAGAGAAACCCTGTCCCGCGCCCGCTCTGTATTCCTCGCCAGCAAGAAATACACGCAGGACACTCGGATCCTTCTGCAGACAAGCTTTAATGCATTAGACTGAATAGAGACTGAGCAGAGACTGAGCAGAGACATTGAACCAAGAAAACCATCCCTATATAAAAGGCTGACCAGCCGCCTGGGACGTATTACCCTATGAATGGCTTCAGCTCCTCAGGCTAAAATGAGCCACGGGATAGGCAGAGATCAAAGGAATGGAGATTACCCAGCGCCTGTGAAGTAATTCACACCTTGGTGTCTTCAGGCAACATTATAATGCAGGAACCGGCTTCCTACATATCCCCCTTTTTTTATTAATTAATGAAAAGGCTTTATATTATTACAAGCAAATAGGTCACCCATATGTTGAGGGATAGAGGTAGAGGTTGACCTTCCCAAAATCAAACATTAAGACTGTGTACGAGAGTCGCCATCAGGCTGTCAGCTTGACCTGAAGCGCTCTTGACCTGTCCTCTGCCGTTTTTCTGGGAAAGGGGAGACTCGGGGCAGGTAACCCTTATGCAGGTCAACGTACCTCCCAGAGAAGCCTGTATAATAGGCAACTCTGTGCGATGCCTATGCTCAGCATCCCTCTTTGGGGCTGCACAAACCAGACACTCTACCCTGTGCAGTGAGCCTAGGCTCCGGGTGTGCAAGAGCTGTCTGGCCGGCGGCCTATTGCTAGTAGCCAAAAATATAAGCGCTTGGATGATCTCTTGGTTTGAGCCCTGGAGCTTACATGCCAGTCAAAAGTAACAGCAATCCGTAAGCGGCTGCATCGAACAATTACACCCACCCCTTTTCTCACAGACCAGCCAAAAATAACAGCAATCTGCAAACGGCTGCATCAAACAATCACCTCCACCCCTTCTCTGCCAAGGGCAGGAGTTAATCTGGATAACAATAGCGGCTCTCAACTCCCGGGGGTAGAGGGTGGAGTTTCGACTTTTGAAGGTCTGGAGAGGCTCTTCAGGTTGAATCTTTCTGGGATCCACAGGGGATTCTCTTCATCCTGTGAGAAAACACAATATCGCTCCCCTGGATCTTATGAGAATAGGATCCGGGCCTTTCCAAAAATCAGTTAAGATATCTTTTTATTTTACTATTTCCTTTTGGCCTTTTAGTTTTTGAGGTGAGACGCTTGGCCTTGGTATGGCCCCCAGCGTTAATGTAAATGAGGCTTTAAAGCCCCAGGCATTCCAGGCCTTTAAGAAGTGTTGAATAGTAGGCATGGCCTTTTCCCCTATCAAAGACTGGGAAAGCCATCTGCAATTTTCTCCGCTCCTCTGATGGTAAGAAGGAGTCGGTTCCAAATAGTGGGTGTGCTGATAGAAGTACACCCGCTGAATTAACAGGCGATGGCCTCATATTTGTTTTTACTTTTGGCAGCTCCTCTTCTAGCTCTGCTTTCTTGTTAGAGTCTAAAATCTCAGAGTCTGAGCTGCTCAGCTCCAAGGCTTCCAGTTTCGTTGCAGGGCAGAGGCTAGGTTCCTCATCTCTCCTAAATTTACCGGGGTGTGACCGGCCATTCCCCATTCTCTCTCCCTCCTTCTCTGTCTCTCCCTCATCCAGCTGAGCTGTTTCTTTTAAAACTTTATCTCTTGAGCTTTTTGTTGTAGTTTCTCTTTTTATATACACTCCCTTGTCACTAGACACCCCGGGAGGTCCTTTTTTCTTATACGTTGTAGTTTCTCTTCTTACACACACTCCCATGTCACTAGACATTCCGGGAGGTCCTTTTTTCTTATATTTTATTGTTAGGCGCGCCCCATCTCTCACTACATTCGGTTTCTGATATGTAATTCTGGACTTCTTTAAGATTGTTTTAACAGTGAGAAAAGTCAAAATAGCTCCTAGTAAAAGCATAGAAGCCTCTATATTAACCTCCCACAATAGCAACATTCCCAAGCCAAAGTCCAGAAAAATCATACCTCTCCGAATTTCTCTCATTACATTCGGTTTCTGATATGTAATTTTGGACTTCTTTAAGATTGTCCCAAGCCAAAGTCCAGAAAAATCATACCTCTCCGAATTTACCATCCTGCAGTTCTGAATCCGCCTTGTAGCCAAGGGGTCTCCGCGGTGCTGGAGATGTTAGGCTTCCCGGGTTTCGGCACCATGTGTCCCGCGCCCGCTCTGTATTCCTCGCCAGCAAGAAATACACGCAGGACACTCGGATCCTTCTGCAGACAAGCTTTAATGCATTAGACTGAATAGAGACTGAGCAGAGACTGAGCAGAGACATTGAACCAAGAAAACCATCCCTATATAAAAGGCTGACCAGCCGCCTGGGACGTATTACCCTATGAATGGCTTCAGCTCCTCAGGCTAAAATGAGCCACAGGATAGGCAGAGATCAAAGGAATGGAGATTACCCAGCGCCTGTGAAGTAATTCACACCTTGGTGTCTTCAGGCAACATTATAATGCAGGAACCGGCTTCCTACAAAACCCTGTCTTAAAAAAGTAAAAATAAAAAAGCCCAGGGCGAGGTATGAGTTATCTCTTTGGCTTGTTGGTCAGTGGGGTCCCATAGACTCCTCCCAAACATTATAGGCTGTGGGTTACCTTCCAGAACCTAACAATAAGACCATATCACTGAAAATATCACATGCCTGAGCCACAGGGCATAAAGAAATCAAGTTGGTACCAACCTGAAAGCTTCATCCCTATAGGCTAAGGATGCAGTGCTGGAAGGCTCATCCCTACAAGCCAAGGATGCAGTGCTGAAAGCTTCATCCCTACAGGCTAAGGGTGCAGTGCTGAAAGCTTCATTCCCACAGGCCAAGGATGCAGTGCTGAAAGCTTCATTCCCACAGGCCAAGGATGCAGTGCTGGAAGCAACCAACCACATTCTGCTTGGATTTAAAACCTGCTCCACAAGATGAAAGCCATGCCTGGTAATGTTAATTGGACCACAGCCTGTGGCTGGACAAGCCATATGCCCTGGGGGAGAATCCAGTAATGTAATTCTGTTAGATAGACATAGTAATAACTGCCCATTGGGTTCTTATATTTTTACCTGTACACTAGCAAACCTCTCAGCCCTCACCAGAGGAGCTTCTTTTTGCAGTAGATGGTGATTAGTACAGAGATCCACAAGCAGTAAATATGCAGAAAATGAGAGACAATAGAGTGCTTAGCCCAGAATGGGACATGTCTATCTCATCCCCTCCCCAAGGGTCAGGTTATCATGGAAGTGGGTGTAGAGAGAATGTGTAAGTGCCAGAGGGACAGATAGATGTCTGGAGAGAAACAGTGCTTGCCAGATGTGACAATGCAGTTGCACACAAGAACTCAACAATGGCCATGACTGTATGCTTACACAATACCAAGTTAGCCAAACTCCCATGAATGAAGGAAGGGTTTATGAAGGCCTACCCTATCTGAAGAATTAGCGGACATTGATGGCTTCTGAGAGGGAGGGAGGAAGGGAGGGAGGGAGGGAGAGAGAGAGTATAAAGTGAAAATGAAATTGGGAAGAAAAAGTGGTGTGGGTGGGAAGAATTGGACCAGAAGGAATGGGGGATGATTTGATACAAATACATTATATGTATATGTAAATATTAAATACAGTATTTTTAAAAAGACATATCTGTCAACCAGAGGAGTCCACAGGCTTGTCTTTCCCTCAGGGTCTTAGTCACTGCTTATGTGCCGTTGCCACCCGAGAGGCGACAGCCTGCTGGAAGGCTCCATGGCTGAGAAATCACCCTTGCAGAACCCACTTAAAGGAAGCTGAGGAATACAGTTTCCAATTAGGTTGGCCCTGGGCTCAATGTAATCTAAATTAACAAGGGAGAAAGAAAAACCCAGTTTGGGAGAACAGTGCCGTGGGCAGTCTGCACTCACAGATTGTTATAAACGTGCCTGATCCCTTAGCCAAAAAGATTGGACAGAACACAGCCACAGAACAAGAGTCCGCCCCAGCTTCTAGAAATATGCAAATCAACAGATTAGTAAATATGTATCCACACAGACATAATGAGATCACATTGTTCTGATAAAATCAGGAGGCTGTATTTGAATTTCATTTCAATAATGTTTCTTCTGACAAACAGAGGAAAGTTCATTTATTCTTCCTGGTGTAAGCACAAGGCAAAGTATTAAAATATAGCAATTTGCTTAACATTTGGAGAACCTATAGTTACACAACATGAGCATTATTCATGTAAACACTGACATTTCCTTGGAGACTTTTTAGCCCAAGGCCAACACTAATGAAAAAATATTTTTATACGGAGCAGTATTATGTAAGAATCCAGGGGCAAGCCCTGCTTTCGAACGATTTTCAATCAAATATGCAATGGTTGATAGAGACACTAAAGGACACCTCTATTTTCGGTGACAGTCACAATTATCATCATTAATGTCAAAGAAGTCATTAATTACCCAGCCTCATCTGTCTAGTTTTATTTTATAACTAGGTGTTTAGCACTTCCCTAATTGGCAGGAGCAATGAATATAATGCCAGGTGCAGGTTGTCAGCATTTTGTATAGGCTTTGCTCTTGTTATTTTGGCTTCTCTTTCGTGTGTGCTACCTTACAGGGCATAAATGAAGTTGGAATTCTAATTATCTGCATATGCTAGTTCCCATTAGAATAAGAAACTCATTTCTTTCTAATAAGGGGGGTTATTTACAAGACAGAATTGCAAACAGGAGTGTTTTCTTCTGTTTAAAGATGTGGATGGAGGGGCTAGAGAGATGATTCAGTGGTTAAAACTACTTGCTACTCTTGCAAAAGACCCAGTTTAGTTCCCAGCATTGTCATAGCTCACAGAGGGTTCTAGAGGATCTGACGCCCTCTTTTGGCCTCCACGGACATTGCATGCATGTGGTGCACAGATAACACAGGCAGGCAAAACATCTACACGCATAAAAGTAAATCATTGAAAAGATTCAAAACAGAAAATGTTGATCTGCTACTGTTTGCATAGGCTGGAGGGCACACCCAGACAAAATCCTGGTCAACTCCACTTATCAGACACTGTGCCAAGTCCCAGCTGACCACCCTGAAGAATGGTCGGAGTGTGTGCTGGTCTGAATGAAAATGGCCTTCCATAGGCTTGTGCGCTTGAACACTTGGTCCTCGGTTGGTGGTGCTGTGGTTTAACTGGTTCAGCCTTAGTGGAGGAAGTACGTCACAGGGGGTGGGCTTTGCGATTAAGAGCTTTCCACTGCTTCACATCCTCTCTGTCTCATGCTTGCAGTTGAGGATGTGAGCTCTCAGGTTCCCGCCCGAGCCACTATGCCCACCTGCCGTCATGCTTCCTTGCCATGATGGATCCTTATTACTCCAGAACCACAAACCAAAACAAACTCTTTCTTCCTTAAGTTCCCTTTGTCATCACGTTTTATAACAGCAACAAAAAATTAATTAACACAACTTAGCAAAGAACAAACGGGGAACTCAATCTATATTGTATACAGCATAGGGCAATAAAATAATTGAAAGAAATGTCAGGAATCGATTTTCTTGTTGATGTGTGGCCGCTTCGATGAAAAGATCCACCTAGTTACAGACTTCCAGAATTTTCCCTCAGGTTCAGCCTTGTTGTCTGCTTAATTCCCAAAGTTTGTTTCTTTACCAACCCTGATGATCTGAGTGCTTCCCGTGTGGTCTATGTCAGTCCCTTCTGCTGGTACAGTAATGGACGGCATCTCTTAGATGTTTCACTTCTTTTCATTGTCTTTCCTGAAACAGCAGATTATAATAAGTCTGTCCTCATTTCCACATTATTACTAGTATTCGAGAAATGTCATTTTCCCAGTGAGGCAGTTTCGGGTTAAGTGTGTCTAATTGCTTCTGTATTCATGTGTTGAAATGGTTTCCTGCCCCATTACAATTTAGACAATCATCCCTGGACTCGCATTTGTGTTTCATTGTCCTTCATGGAGGACAGGGGAGTGAGCTCATCTTAGAAATCTAGTAAAATGGTCTTCAGTGAACCAGGTATTAAGCATTTGTTGATGAGGGGGACACTGTGGTAAGGTTTCATTAGCTGTTCCACCACACTGGCCTTATTTGAATGGCATGTGACAAGCTCCTTGTGGCCTCTCAGGAGTCTGCATTTCAATCTGAGATCTAGAGCAGGTGTGAGGGTTATGTTTTAAATTATAATTACTGTGTTTAAGAGATCTATAAAGCAGGAAAAGCCTCTAACCTGTATGCCCCACTTGTCCAAGGACAGATAACTTCCTGGAATGCTGGGGGCTGTTGTTCATGTAAGATAACAAGCTCTGTGTTGTCACTTCTATAAACAAGGTTGGTTGCCCCAACTACACAGGATATGCTTGATCACACAGAAGTGGGAGGTATGTAGGCAGGAAGTACATTGGGACGTATGCATGTCCCTGACTGGAGGAAGGCAGAAGTATGTAGCCTTCTGGGTTTTGCCTTTATAAGCATTAGACTAAAGTAATTCATGGCCATTCTATGGGAATCCCCTGGTATTTAAATACCTGGCCAGTATTTTTAAAAACTTGCTTTAAATTTGGTTCTTTTTCTCATCCAGTAGGACTAACACAGGGTTTTCTCATTTGAGATATTCCTAGAGACTGGTGGGTTGGAAAACCAAAATGCTGGCTCCTTGGTTGTGATCTTTTCACAATGATCTGTCCTCCGAGAATCCGTCTTTCCTTCCTGTGCCTCCACCAAGTGGATGCTGCTTTCCACCCTGTCCTTCCCACACCCAGTTTTGTAACTGGAAACAATTACCTATGGTGGTTTTGGTAGTGCCCGAAGTATTATGCTTTTAAGTTTGCCAGTAACCAAGACAATGTCTTACTTTCTACATTTCTAACTACCATGTCTTGTGAGCTGGCAAATTTGGGATGTGTGTCTGGAGACTGAGGTGTTAAGATTTGCTAACCCCAAAGCCTGAGTGCTCATCACTGAATAGAAGAGCACTGTCTGACCTCATCTTGCAAGATCCCTTCCTTTGGAGCATGAATGGAACCTGCCAAGTGCCTCTCATCAATGAACTTTGGGTGTCTGACTGAGAATGGTCTAGATTGGCTCACACATTTCAATGCTGGGTCTTTAGTTGGTGAAGGATTAGGAGGTGAAGGATTAGGATCTAGTCTGTTTGGGGAGGATTAGGAGGTGTGGCCTTGATGGAGGAGATGTGTCACGGGCTTCAAAGTTCCAGCCATTCCCAGTTAGCTTTCTCTCTGCCTCATGCTTGTGGATCAAGATGTAGGCTCCTCACTACTGCTCCAGTGCCATGCTTGCCTGCCTGCTGCTATGTCCCTCACTATGTTGGACTCTAATTTCTGGAACCGTGAGCCCAATAAAGCCTTTCTTCTATAAGTTCATTGGCACAGAAATAACTAAGACAGAACTGTAGCAAAGTTGGTGAGTTCTGTGTGATTTTTGTTACACCTTATATCATATACTCATCTTGATGAATTTTCTCTCATTCCTGGTTCTGTGAATGAGGTTCCCTTGTGAATTGCTTAGGTACCCACAGTGTGCCTCATATAGAGAATGGTTAGGAACCCATAGCATACCTCTGATAGACAGTGAAACACTGAAGTCCTCAATTTTTCCACTATAAGAAAGTAAATTATGCTTAAAAAACATGAATAAAACATAGCTCCCTCTCTCCATCTCAGTCTCAGGTGAGAGAACAGCTGTAGCCTACACCTTCATTTCAGACTCAAGGGTACGGACTGCCTGACCTAGATGCTGGAAGCCAGATTTGGGTCCTCTGTAAAAGCAGTATACACTGTTAGCCTCCGCGCCTCTCTCTATTGGTAAGATTGTGTGTGATGCAGGTGTGTGTGTGTGTGTGTGTGTGTGTGTGTGTGTGTGTGTGTGTGTCTGCTCATGGCAGAAGACAATTTTCAGGAGTTGATTTTCCACTTCACACCCTTGCGTGTGTTTGAACTTATGCAATGCAACAATGCTTCTAACTTCTGAGCCATCTCACTGGCTCCTTAAAAGAGTTTCAAATCAATATAACAGTTACACACATTTGTGAGGTATAGTGTGATGATCCAGTACATGCAAGCAGTGTGTGATGACTGCATCAGGATAATCTGCATTTCTGTCTTTCTCAAACATTCACCATGCATTTATATTGGGAATCTCCAAGCAACTCCCTCTGAGTGCTCAGTATAACATACGGTGGTTTTTGCAACTCCTGCTGTGTGTCAGACTCTGTATTTTTCCGAACACTGTGTTTGCTGAAAGACAGGGCAGTGAAACATTCCCCTTTCACTTTATCTTCTTTCTCCCGTATTGTTCATTTTCTACGGACATACATCATTTACTTTGTTGAATTATTAGTATTAGATGTAAATTATCAAATGTTTGTGTAACTCTTAGGTATTGCACTAGAGCTATAAAGAGAGAAATAGAAAAAAAAAACACAGCAGCGGACTAGGGAACTGCACCTTACTCTATGTACAGTTGGGGATCTGCCTTCAAAATGTGGGCAGCAGGGGTGTGAAGGCAGAGTTTGTGTCTGCCTGGTCCCACAGCTGTTTGTTCCCAAATAAACACACATAGGCTCATGTTAATTATAAACTGTTTGGCCAAGGGCTCAGGCTTCTTATTGGTTAGCTCTGTCTTAATTATTAACCCATTTCAATTAATCTATGTATCTCCACATGTTCTTGGCTTACTGTTGATTCCAGGACTTCTTGCTCCTTCAGCAGCTACATGGCATCTGTCTGGTGGCTCACTCTCTCCCTCCATCTCCCAGAATTCTTAGTCTGGCAGCCCCGTCTATACTTCCTGCCTGGCTACTGGTCAATCAGCATTTATTCATCAACCAATAAGAGAAACATACTTCACAGCAAACAGGACCTCCCTCATCAGAGGTGGGGTAAGTACCCTTATCCAATTCTCATGAGAACTATTCTACTTTAATTAAATGAAATATTTGGTTTTAAGATAAATGTAAAACATTTTTAGCTGGGCGTTGGGGGCACACGCCTTTAGTGCCAGCACTCGGGAGGCAGAGGCAGGTGGATTTCTGTGAGTTCGAGACCAGCCTGGTCTACAAGAGCTAGTTCCAGGACAGTCTCCAAAGCCACAAAGAAACCCTGTCTCAAAAAAACAAAAAAATGTAAAACATTTTTAGATTTATGTTACATTTTATTTTATGTGCCTGAGTATTTCCTCTGTGTGTAAGTATTGCACCATGATTTTTTTTTGCAGTGCCTATGGAGGCCAGAAGAGGGCATCAGATGTCCTGGAGTCAGAGTTATAAATGATTATGAGCCACCATGTGGGTTCTGGGCACCAAAGTGGGGTGCTCTGGAAGAGCAGCATGTGCTCATAACTGCTGAGCCAATCTCCAGCCCGGAATCAACTGTATTTAGCTTCTTCTGCAATCTGTCCTTGGCTCCTAGCACTTACTGTAGCATCCTGCCCTATAGTTTCATTTGTTCTGTGTTGTTTTAAGCTACCAGTGTGACCATTTGTCACACAGCCACACAAAGATAATACAACCACTGACTTCATTTTCTGATGAAGAAAGTTCTGCTTACTCAGTCTGAACAATACATTTGAGTTTGTGGTGCTGGTAAGGGGCGTAGGCCCTGGGCAATGCTGCCCATCCAAAGTAAGTTGTGAGAACAGTAGAATTTCAAAGAATTTGAAAGGCTTTTACAATTTTCTCTAGTAATACATTATCCTTGGGTTTAACATTGAATATATTTTGTTTAGTCTCCGATATGTTTGTATTTATTTGTTTACGGGCTTGGGCACTTTAATAATTTTTGTCATTTTACTTCCATAAGACAGTATTCATAATAAGATTCAATAACACTAAAACATTGCCTTTGTGTGCTGGGAGTATAGCTCTGTGATGGAGAGGTGTGTACAAGGTCCTGGGTTCAATTTCCAATCCCCACAAATGAGTAGCAATAATATGTTCATTGGACAACAAAATGAATGCTGCTCCCAAATCGAACAGCCAGAAGGTCTTGAGTAGACTCACTGTAACTCCAGAGGGAATAAAATTCTGATAGTGTTTCCATGCTAAAGAATGGAGGCTCAAAAGCCCGCAGTCGCTCCCCTTGCATACAGAGCCGTGCTGTCTGCTCATCTTCCACAGTATACATTTACAGCCTTTTTAACTACTCATCTTCACCAGCCACTCATGGTTCTCAAATGTCTACCACCCTGTGTATCTGTGCCTCTCACACCACATTCAAATGAGAGGATCTCTGGCCTCATCTTGGCCCTATGACTTGAACTCATTCCTCTAAGCAAGGCTATAGGTTTTCCACAAAGCTGTCGGCTAACACACATCCCTTGCCTTTGTCTGCACTGCTGTTTGCTATCCATGTAAATTCATCATGCATTTTGCAGAATTATTAATATTCAGCTTAACTCCTCAAGTAGCTGTGGAATTTTTATACACTGCACCAGCCTCTCAAGAGAAAGGCTGCCTAAAATACAGACCCTACCTTCAAAGAGTCATTTCTCAACCGGGTGATGGCTATTGGAGTGACGGACACCTCTCTAAGACACCCAAATACATTCGTGAAACTTAATAGACATTCTCAGCCTTTCAACATTTAGCATGAATAGTAAAGACTTACTTGAAAAACAAACATTAAATCTGAAACAAAAATGGAATTCTCTGCTACAAAGGCTCTCTCCACCACCCCTCTCCCCTTGCCAACACTAATGCTTTTCTTTTTCACTGGTGGCACCACCTCGTTTCAACCGTGTTGCTTTTGTAATAACTATTTCACACAGGCAGTAAAAGCTCTGCCACTCTCTACCCTCTTGCTCACTCTACTGCTGGCTCTGATACCCTGTTACCCACTTTCCTGGGGTTGCGTTTCTTTTGTGAGACACAGAAAAGTAATCTCAAAGAGAGATTTATGGAACCGAGCTCTGCACAGTGAACCTTTGCCTTCTGCAATTTCAAAGCTGCCTCCTAGCCGTGTGATTCTTAAAGGGAATTCTCCCTTTTGGAGAAGAGGTGCTTTTCTTGTGTCCAGAGCAGATGGCAGACTGCAAAGCAATTTCACTGCCACCCACTGACCATTACACATCTTAATTACTATCAAGATGAACAACGCTAGGCATGGTGACACACATTTACAGTCCCTTTAAGCAGAAGGCTGAGACAGGAGGATGACTTAAAGTTCAGCCTGGGTAACATAGTGAGATCTCCTCTCAAAAATGTTAGAACAAAACAAAACAAAACAAAACAAATTTCCTAAATATTGATGGTCCATCCAACAGCTTGTATAGTAAATATTTGTCATATACATGCATCTGTATACTCTTTTTCAGGGTTTACATAATTAAATTCTTACAAGCACTATCTCAAGTAAGTATTGATACATTGTTGATTTTTGTAGATGAAAAAAGTGGGGCCTGGGAAGGACACTAACAAAGTCATAGAGCTAAATGGTAGGTAGTGTGGGTATGACACCCAGTTAAAGCTCAAACGAATTTTATTCCAGAACATCCTACTGCTTCTTATTTATTTTCCTGCCCCATTACCATCAAATCCACCCAGTCATCAACTACACACAGGCTCCACATCCTGGAGTATCTTAGACCGTACTTTCTCTTTCCTCTTCCATTGCATCCATTCCCACATCCAGGGAAAGGAATTTCACATTAGTGGGCTTATACAGGTCTGTGATTGCATGCCTGGGCTACCCAAGACTCTGCCTCAAAAATAGGGAAAAATAAAATGACAAAGAAGAAAGGCCTTTAATTAGCTCCAAATCCAACTTGAAGCTGTTGGCTTTACTTTAGCATGATTTCATGTTACCTGGGATGCAGGCGTGTTTGTTCTCACGTTTCCCGACTGTATTCATATTTTGGTACTTTAACCATAAAAACCAAACCCACCAGGAAAGATATTCAGTCCTTTGAAAAGAAAAGATCCAAGACAAGGCAGAGAGCTTTGCTGGCTGTGGGATCGTATTAGATTTGACATTGCATTTGAAAGTCACCATAGGCTGCTGCGTACATTGCCCAAGTCACTATGCTTGACTACATTCCTCACTCCGGTAAAATAATAAGATTCATTTCATGTTGTTGTGAGCAACCTCTTTTAGCTATTACAGAAGGAAAAACGAGACAGAGTGATCCAAATTCATGATCTAAACTGATAGTACATGTAAAATCATGGTATTTTACATGAACTTGTTTCCATAAATTTTTTTTTTGGAGACAAGATCTCACTATGTGGATCTGAAACTCTCTGTGTAGACCAGACTGGCTTTGAACTCACAGAGATCTAGCTGCCTATGCCTCCTGAGTGCTGTGGTTATAGCTGTATGCTACCATTTCCTTATGACTCTTTACTGGGGTAGACATGACCACACAACTGTAAGATAGATGCTTAAAGTAGAATGGGTGTGTGGGACAGAGAATCTGTGTGTCCCTCTTTATTAAATAATATCAAATTGCTTTTCAAATTAGATGGACCAATTTATAGATTCATATTATTATTATTATTATTATTATTATTATTATTATATGTGTACAGGTGTTTGTCTGCATTGTTTGTGCACCATGTGGGTGCAGTGCCCCCAGAGCCCAGAAGAGGGTGTCATATCCCTTAGAACTAGAGTTTCAGATATTTTTGAGACAGTGTGCTGGGAACTGAACCTGGGTCTTCTGCAAGAGAAGTCAGTACTCTTAACCTCTGAGCCATCTCTCCAGCCCTGTGAGATGGACAAATTTATATCCCACACATTTCAGTAATACGTGAGGTCTCCTGTTATTCCAGCAATTGGTGTTGCCATTGGTGCTTGAAGGAGCCTCTCATTTAATGACAAACTGGTATTTATGGCACTCCCTTCCTGCATGCCTACTGGAAGACCAGCTTTTCATGCCTCTCCAGACAAAGTAGCCTGCGTTATAGCTTTATAGCTTTATAGCTTTATAGTGTCTACTCAGCTGACCTCTTGCAGCTTCACCTTTGCAGGTCACTTCTTGCCAGTGTCCATCTTCAAGGAACTTCAGAGCAAACACCCTAAATGACACTTTCCCAGTGGGGGTATTGGTGAGGATCTTGCGAGAGATAGGGCTATGGAGGTGTTCTAGTTGGCTTTCTCTTGTTGAGATAAACACCATGATTAAAAGCAACTTAAGGGAGGGAAGGGTTTATTCACCTTACACATCTAGGTCTTCTAGTCACAGTCAATCACTGAAGGAAGTAAGGACCAAAATTCAAGGCAAGAATCTGGAAGCAGGGACCTTGGAGGAATGCCACTTACTGGCTTGCATTCTGGATCTCCCAGCTAGCTTTCTTATATAATGCAGGATCACCTTCCTAAGGATGGTACCTCCACATCAATTAACAATCAGGGCAATGCACACAGACACAGGCTAATCTGATGGAGGCAATTCCTCAAAAGAGTTTACGTCTTCCCAGGTGATTCTAGGTTGTGTCAAGTTAACAGCAAAACTAACACAGTACAGTGGGTAAAGAATAATTGAATGAGATCTAAAAGTTGTGACATAGCCACAAATCACCAAGCAATGGAGGGTGATGTCTTAATCAATATACTATTGCTATGAAGAGGTATCATGATCATAGCAACTCTTTTTGTTTTGGTTTGGTTTTTTGTTTGTTTGTTTGTTTGTTTTTCCGAGACAGGGTTTCTCTGCGTAGCTTTGGAGCCTATCCTGGCACTCGCTCTGGAGACCAGGCTGGCCTCGAACTCACAGAGATCCGCCTGCCTCTGCCTCCCGAGTGCTGGGATTAAAGGTGTGCGCCACCAATGCCCGGCCAACCATAGCAGCTCTTATAAAGGAAAACATTTAGTTGGGGCTGCCTTACAGTTTCAGAGGTTTAGTCCATGATCGTCATGGTGGGACATGGCAGCCTGCAGGCAGACAGGGTGCTGGAGAAGAAGCTGAGTGTTCTACATCTGCATCTACATGCAGCAGGGAGAGAGAGACAGAGACAGAGAGACAGAGACAGAGACAGAGAGAATGGGCCTGGCTTGAACATTGAAATCTCAAAGCCCACCCCCAGTGACATACTTCCTACGACATGGCCACAATTGTTCCAACAAGGCCACACCTCCTCACACCTCCTAATAGCACCACTCTCTGGTGAGCAAGCATTCAAATCCATAAGCCCATGGGGGCCATTCCTATTCAAACCACCACAGATGATCAGCACTGAACTGAGTATCTTCGGTTGATGTATGTGGGACTTTTGCCTCCCATTTCCACACTCAGGTCCTCTGACTCGCTTAGGTTCTCTGGCAAGTGGGCATTCTTCTTGTCGTTGCTGCCATTGAATTTGGGTAACTGCCCCATTCCTAGCCCTAGTCTCCATATCCTGGCTCCCCTCAAGCTGTGCAAAGGAAGCTCAAGTTCCATATGACACAGCCCCTTCCAGAACATTCTCTAGGTCACGATTACCTTACCAAACAGGCTCAACTCCTCTTGGAAAGCATGTGCAGGTTCTTCTCGGGGCCTGCTGTCATGAAGATATTACCTGTGTGTGCATATGTGGGCCCAAATAGCCGTGTGGTTGCCTTGTGCATATGAGGGCATCAGGGTCCCCAGGCCTGTGTGAAATCTGTTTCTTCTTTTGGACGTAACAATGAGTGAGAACAGAGAAGGCAATTTAGAGGAACCAGGAGCTTGGACCAGCTCTCTGTACTACTGTGTGCTAGTTTAAGATTGAAAGAAGTTGAGTGTCATGCAAGTCACTAGTCAGGTAGAGGAATAAGACATCTTTTAGGCCAGGTAGTGGTGGCACACTCCTTTAATCCCAGCACTCAGGAAGCAGAAGCAGAAGCAGAAGCAGACAGATCTCTGTGAGTTCGAGATCAGCCTGGTCTACAAGAGCTAGTTCCAGGACAGCTTTCAAAGCCACAGAGAAATCCTGTCTTGAAACCCCTTCCACACACACAAAAAGACATCTTTTAGTCAGGTAAAGGGATAAAGCATCTTTTAGTTAATTGTTTTATTATTTTTGTTTGTTTACCATGCTTGCACTTGAATCCAAGGCTTGGCTCAGTCAATTGAAGTAACATTTCAAATGTTTCCCCTTGGGTGCCATTCTGACTCCCAGCTCCAGCATCTTCTTAAACCTTATGGGTGTTGGTTCTTTCCTGGAAGAGTTCCCAAATCCTTCTAGGATCTTCTTTGCTCCCACCTTGTCTAGGAGTCTAATGGTTGAGGTTGTAGCCCTGTACTTTAAGCCTCATAGACTCTAGCAACCATGGCTCTTGATAATAATAGAGAGGAATACTTGCTTCAGTCTCCTCCACTAACCACTGAGGATATCGCCATGGGCTTTCTGATTAAGCAAAGAATTATCTTAGATTGGAAGATGAAGAATTATTCACCTCTTTAATGACTTGGAGAAACTGGGACCAAGCAAATGCTTCTATTACCAGGAATCTTTCCCAGATAACACCCTACAATATATTCTCAAAATCTGGGCAGTCATTACTCAGTGAAACTGGTTATTAGAGAAAAAAATCTGTTGACTTTTAGGACAATTTAGACTTATGGAAGATATGGGACATTTCTATGCATAGAATTGGGGCTCTGTGATCTAATCTCACTACAAACAAATGATTGTCTACTGGCTTCAGGCACCTGAAAACTTCAGCAAAGTGGCTCTGAATCCACCGGCATTCACTGTGATGAGGGAAAGGCAAAGAATTCTCATGTGAAGGTGAAACAATGTTTGGGGGCTGATGACAAAATCTGTTGTGATCAGAAGGACACACAGAACACTGGTGACTTCTTTGTGCAGCTGGACGGTGGCTTGGGTCGGTGTTGGAATACATTGCTGGCTGGTTAGAGGTTTCAGTCTGCCATAGCTCAGCAGCTTTCTCTCTCTCTAAGCTCGGCAATATGAAAATTCCCTTCCTCCCCAGCAAGGCCTCCGGTTCTCTACCTGTCCTTATCTGGAGAATGTCCCTGGGCCTGGAGGGCTGACCTTACCTAAAACCAGATGCCTGGTTCATCCTTCACTTTACCCTTGTTACATATCCCTGCGCTGGGGGCTCTGCTATAGGACCCTGATGCCACATACTAAGCCTTGTGATAGGAGCATGACGCTTAATGCAAATTAGGGTTTGTCCCTAGTCTCCCTAATCCTATATATTCCTTATACTCTGGAATAAATTTGAGCGGATGCACGGAAGTCTGTCTCCAGGAGGCTCTCCCTCCGTCTGTGCTTATGGATCGCATTCAAAGCTTTCTGTGGCCCCTTCTGCCTCTTTCCCCTCTTGGACTGATGACTGATTGGTCAAGAGAAAGAGGACCCCCCACAGGTTGGGGTGAGGAAAATAGGATATTAAGCGAGAGGCAGCCTTTGAAGGGAGAATTGAAAATCCGAGGACAGCCATCTGCAGGGATCGTGGGAGGGATGAGAGATGATCAGGGCAGGATGGATGGGGATTGCCAAAGGCTGAGAATGGATTTCAAATGATGTCTGATTCCTTCCCTGCCTTGAAGAATGACGGGTTAGAACACCTGTACATAGAGTACCTCATAACAACAGTATTTGTGGCAATCAGGAAAGAGACACTGTGGGTGCTTGGGTCGGAATAAGACGAAAACCTATCATAAGAGAAATGCAAAGGAGATGGAAAATTCTACACAGGCAAGAAATAAGAATGCCGGACACAATCCCTGGAAACTGGTGATGATGTCATTTCATCTCACTTTCGGACAAGTAGATTTCAATGTAAACACGGAAGGTGAAAGATGTGGTTACAGTCACTTAATGGCACCAAGCCATCTTTTCATGGAAGGCTTTCACAAAATGCAGGATTTACAGAGTTGGTTAAAATCGTTTCATTCATTATTGAACACAAAGCTTCAAAGTTAATAGATGTGCAGACTGAAGGCTTTAAGCTACCAATGACGTTTATGTCCCCGACATAATACCTGTGCTGTGAGGATACCTGTGTCAGGCAGAGTTGCAGTTCTGCAGCGGGTGACAGAAACAAATCGTGATGCGTGACCGGGTCACTTGTTCAAGTTTGTAATGTGGCAACAGCTGAAATTCAGAGAGAGAGGTAACAGGGAAGATTTGGATACTCAAAATTCTTGCAGTAAGCTAGGCTGCAGGAGGAAGCTAGAACGATGCCCCAGTGTGTGCATCACACATATGTGGGGACTCTACATGCACAAAAGGGTGTCCTATTCTCATGAAATGAACTAGTTGTTCTGGGATCTTCCCCAGAGTGGCAGTTGGGTCTTGAGGTGCTTTTGTTCGTGGGGCAGGGGTGATAAAGAACACTTTGGAATATTGGATAAGGGTCTAGGGAAGTAGTGGGGAGCCACTGTATGATACATCGTAAAGGAAACTGAAGAAAGGGAATTCTTGGAAGACAGTCTGACAGCAGGCTGCAGGATGGCTACATAAATGAGAGACTGGAGGAGGTGACAAAAGAGTGGCTCTGATCCAGGCAGGAGTGGCATATGATGGGACCAAGATTATAGCTCAGTCAGAGGAGCAGGAGAGATTTTTCACACTTGCAGCCCAGTAGACTTTTAGCATCACACCTTTAAAATCTTCTGGGGACAAAAATAAAACATGAGACAGAGATGTGGCTGTCACTGCCGTCTTACAGAGCCAACATATTTTAAACTTCCTTCAGTTTGGACAAATCTTTCATTCAACTTTATGACAGAAGCCTATCTAGAAATGTCACCGTTCATTTTTGTTAACTTTCATGGTCACGCAGTTTTAGAAACTCAAAATGCCTCCTTCCTCCAGCTCTCCTGCATCGCAGGCCTTTGGTAGAGAAGACTGACAGGCAGTGCTTTATCTGTGTGGCTTCTGTGAGTGGTATCGATGGGTGTGCGGGGCTGACTTCGAGCTCTCTGTTGCATTAGAGTTGTGAGTGTCAGAGTTGGTGACCATTCTGTGGCTTTGTTGTGATATTTAAAGCTTGATGGATGGCCACAGAATGCCTGGCTGGCATTGTGTGAGTGATTATGGTGTAATTTATGCTCCAAATGTGAAACCCCAAATAAGCCAATAAATCCAGTGTCAGGGCAATCCCAGATGTCAGGCCACTCTGCAAAGTGAGTATACGGGCCTCCGTGAATTTATGAGCATTGGTTCTCACCCCTCCTCCCATTTGAAGATTGGTTCATCTTTTTAACTCTGTGCTCTGTGCTGCAAAGATGTGGAGGTTACAGTTGCCTTAGGACTTTCCTACTCATTAATCTTGGGATTCGCCTCTGCATTGAAAATGCTAAGATGCCAGAATGCAAAAAAAAAAAAAAAAAAAAAAAAAAAAAAAAAAAAAAGAGGCATCGCCGGCTATTTTGTTCATCACTCATATCTTTGTTCCTAGAGATAAGTGCAGCGTTCCTAAGAAATTCAGGCAAGACTTTCCCATGTTGATTGAAATGAGTTTCTGAAGTCATTTTTAAAAGTATAAGATGCTTGTTCATTATGGTGCATTTACTATTACCAGAGGATTATTTCTCAACTTATGATCTTGTAATTCAAGCTATCATTTTAGTCCTTAATTAAAAAGGAGTTAGGAAATAGGCAGATATTCACTATAGAAAAAAAGGCCTTAACTCTATTTACATGAAATTGTTTTTCCAAATGTGAACAGAATTTAGATGAAGGCAGAGAGCTAGAAACTACTTGACAATATGCCCAGAGCAACGGATATGTGGAATAACAGGCTCTTGGAGATGCTGGTCTGGCCCCTATGTGTTTTACGTCTAACAAAGCTAAGCCTCAGAGCGCTGGGTATTTTGTTTGTTTTTTTCAGCCATGAAGCTTGCAACTTAGTATTTGTGTCTGATGAATGACAAAGAAGCCAAGGTTTCCATAGGTGCCTTGGTTGGAGTAAAGATGATTTAACGGATATAATCTCACTCAAATAGCTCAGTGTAAGCAATTATCTCTAATTACTGATAGAGTTTCCCTCTCCTTCCTAATGAAGAGTGCCAAGGGAGGGAGTTTATCTCCAGGCACCAATTTCATTTCAGAGTTAATGGGAAGAGTTCATTCCGCCTGAAAGATTTTGATGAATTTTCATTTCCTCCAACCCCTTTCTAGCCAGGAACTGCTGATGTCATTAGGCTCCAGCTTTTCTGAGGCCCTGTCTTTCCTGAGGCTCTCTTCTGGGCATGTTTTAGTCCTTACTACTATATGCAGAGCTAAGTGGATCAGAAAGCTCTCGTAATCGGTGACAAGTGCCTGGCAGCAGGTTCTGGAAGACAGCAAGATTTAGCTTCTCAAGACTTCAATCAAGAATTCAGCACATCACCAATCTGAGGCACTGCTGCTGCTGCTGGTGGTGGTGGCGGTGGTGCTGGTGGTGGTGGTGGTGGTAGTGTGTGTGTGTGTGTGTGTGTGTGTCCCAGCACTCAAAACAAAGGCCTGTTAATGCTTAATGAGTTTCCTCAAAGAAGGGTCAATGTGAGGTTTTTTTTTTTTTCCTAACTTTTTTATTTGAATTAGAAACAGGATTGTCTTACCTGACAATCCCAGTTCCCTTCTCCCACACGTCCTCTCCAAACACCCCCCCCAACTAAAACCTTATCTGTCACATATCCTTTCTTCTCCCCTTGGATGGTGAGGCCTTCCATAGAGTGTCATCAGAGTCTATCGTATCCTTTGGGATAGGGCCTAGGCCCACACCCATGTGTCTTGGCTCAGGGAGTATTCCTCTATATGGAATGGGCTCCCAAAGTCCACACCTATGCTAGGGATAAATACTGGGCTTCTACAGGAGGTCCCATAGATTTCTGAGGTTTCCTTACAGAAACCCATGTTCCTGGGGTCTGGATCAGTCCCATGCTGGTATTCCAGCTATCAGACTGGGGAGCAAGAGTTCCCGGATGATCAGGTCAGCTGTTTCTGTGGGTTTCACCAGCCTGGTCTGGACCTCTGTGGTCTTCACTGGTCCTTCTCTGCATCTGGGTTCCAGTTCAGTTCGGTGATTAGTTATGGGTGTCTGCTTCTACTCCCACCAGCTATGGATGAAGGCATATAAGTCAGTCATAAATCTCATAATCAGGGGAGGGAATTTAAGGTAGCCTCTCCTCCATTTCTGAGATAGTTAGCTGGTGTCATCTTTGTAGATCTCCAGGCATTTCCCTAGTGCCTGCCTGATTTCTCTGTAAACCAAAAATGTCTCTCTCTATTATGCTATCTCCATTCTTGTTATCGTGTATTCTTCCCCTGACTCATATTTTCTGCTCCCTCATGTCCTCGGCATCCCTCCTCTTCTCCCCTTCTCATTCTCCTAGCTCCCTCCCCGCTCTTCCCGTGCTCCCAATTTGCTCAGCAGATCTTGAAGTCTCCCCTTCTCCAGGGGACCATGTATGTCTCTCTTAGGGACCTCCTTGTTTATTAGCTTCTTTGGCAGTGTGGATTGTAGGCTGGTAATCCTTACTCTATGTATGTCTAAAATCTGCATGTGAGTTCTTAATGTGTGTTTGGATTTGGGAATTTGGGTCATTTCTCCTCCTCCTCTCCTCCTCTCCTCTTTTCCTCCTCCTCCTTCTCCTCTTCCTTTTCTCCTTCTCCTCCTCCTCTTCTTCTTCTCCTCTTCTCTATCTCTTCCTCCTCTCCTCCTCTTCTTTCTGTTCACAGGAAGAAGAGGGTTTCTCCATGACTAGAATAATTTGACACATAAAAACTGGCTGAAAACAATGATATATAAAATTGTCTATGGCTCCACCCACCACCACCAAGGCCACCTCTGGCCACATGAAGGAGTGTTCCAAGTTCTGAGGCACCATCCATTCCTGCCCAAGGCCCCGGGGGGTTTGTGGTTAGATTCTTTATCTCCATAATTTTAATCTTCACTAACCTCCTGCCTGTAGCACAAGAAAAACCATCTTACAGTTTACTCACAAGCCAAGAGAAGTGGGAAGAAAGACGTTTCAGAGCCTTCTAGTTCTAATGATCTCCTTAGTGAAGGTGTGTGTGTGTGTGTGTGTGTGTGTGTGTGTGTGTGTGTGTGTGTGTAAGAGCACAGATCATGTCCCGCCAGAAGAGGGAGTGGCCCTAGCTAACGACCAGTGCCATTACAAGACGGTGCTGGGAGGAAGGTACAGAGGTGAGGCTTCAAGTGTTTACTAAGAAAAACAATTGGCTGCCCAAACTCACAGCAGATGAGGTCATCACACTAGCAGACCATGCCCAAGAGAGGATAGGACACTGGATACATAATAGGAATACCTTTAAAATTATTGGGTAATACTTTTCCCAACCTATGGTTTTTTACTTTAAGAGGGCTTTGCTGCTAAACAATAAATGAGATCTTGCTTGACTCGACTCCTTATTGCATCTGGTTGTCTCCAGGTTTCAGGGAGGCTGAGGGACAGGCAAACAGCACACTCTACTCTCTCCGACCTCGACCCAGGGGCCCCCTAGAGACTTCAACATGTGTGTGCCTGTGTGTGTGTGTGTGTGTGTGTGTGAGAGAGAGAGAGAGAGAGAGAGAGAGAGAGAGAGAGAGAGAGAGAGAGAGAGAGAGAGAGTGTGTGTCTCTGTGTATGTGCATGGGGTGTGTGTGTGTGTGCTTTGACAAAGTTGAAGAGAGACATACATACAGAGCAGGAGGGTCAGGAAAGCAAAGTCAAGGGCTTGAAGTAGTTTAGAGCACTGGCTGCTGTTTCAGAGAACCTGGGTTTGGCTTCCAGCACCCTAGAAGCTCACAACCGTCTGTAACTCTAGTTCCAGGGGATCTGATGCCGTTGCCTGGCTTCCTCTAGCACTGTATGCACATGGTGTGCAGTTATACATGCAAGCAAACACTCATACATGCAAAAGAAAAGTAAATAAATCTTTTTTTAAAAAAGCAAAACATAGTAAAGAAGAAAACAAAAAGAAAAAAGCCAAAACACAACAGAAAACTTGGAGACACAGCTGTTCTCTGAGACACAAGTGAGTTAAGTTCTCTGAGTTCCTCATTTGGCAATGCAGATGATAACCACTAAATTCCAAGACATCACAGAATGAAATGGATGCACGTAAAGTGCATAGATAACTCTTGGCACATGGTGTGTAAGTATCAGGCAGTGGGTGTCATAAGAGGAACAGATGCTGAGAGAGTAATTCATTCCCAAAGAACTGCAGAATATCAATGGACGTGGGTACACTGTTCTGGAAAATCATGCAGGAGACTGACGTTCAATAACATATGTTAGAAAAAGGAAGGAAAAACATTTTTAAAAGCTATAGTTACTGAATTTTAGTGTTCCCACATGAGAGAGAATGATAGCATGCTGAATTGAAGAAAAGAAGATTCAGGGAGAGTTAAAAAAAATACCAGGATTTAGGATGGCACTTTACAACCTTGGTTCATGAGAGAATGTAAGCGAAACTGATGAGGTTAAAATAAAAGGTCCTGTTTCCTGGGATCAGACCCCATATAAGTAGACATCAAGGTTTCCTCAAAACTTGATGATGAAAATGGAAATTCCTTTGTACAGAGAAACTAAGGATATTATGGAGGGAATTTGGCACAGGGCTTACTTTGTGAAATTTCGGAGAGAATGAGGGAGAGGGTGGGAAGAGCTGGGAGTTGAGGACCCTGGATCCTTTGGAATTTGCTCTTGTCAAATGCTCTCCAGGAAATGATGTTCTGGTGACTCCCCTGACTCCTCTAGGTCCTCAGTGCTTCCCGGCAAACCTCTATGTCATCCATTCATCCAACTAAAAACTCCACCACAAATCTTCAGCTAGCTTTTGTTCTTCTATACAAACAAGCTATGGAGATTTACATTGTTTATTAGAATTCACTTTACAGTTAGGCTATCCCTGGGTTATGTAATTTGTGACAGAGACTAATCTTTTGTATCAACATCTAGTTTGGAAATTGTATTTCTAGAGCACCTGGCAAGGCAATATCCCTGGCTCCCTCCTTTAAAAACTTCCTGGCTATGACACATCCTTGCAGACCCATCATTTCTTTACAAAGGCACTTGGAAACAATTTCCTTTTGAGATAGGTTCTCACTTGGCATCCCAGGTTGGCCTGGAACTCACAACCCTCCTTCTCAGCCTTCCGGGTGTTGGAAATAGGGCTCTATTCTCATGCCTGGCTGTTTCTCACTTATTTTATTTTGGTTGCAAGCCCAGCTGTTAAGGGGTGAGCCATCTCTCCAGCCCTATCACTTATTTTAAAAAATTTTGCTGATGCCTGGTGAATACACGAAAGTTGTACATTGTTTCGATGCAATTAATTTTTCATGCTCACAGTCAAAGAACATACACACCAACCAGTTTCTCAGACCTCTTCCTCAGCCAAACTAGAAATTCCATTTTCTTGTTATTTAGTGGTTACTTGGTGAGTTTTAGTATTAAAACAAGTAGAACTCTGTGTCATAACTGATGTAAATGAGCTCATCACCTAATGTACAACCATGCCATTTGGAAACAGTTGAAAAGATTTTTCCTATTAATCCATTTACTTCTGAATTTAGTTTTGTGTCAGTCATCAGTTGACTCTTCTAGAACATGCCAAATAGTAAGATTAGAGCAGTTACCTTGACTTTACACACAGTTTTTTTGACTGGCTCCAGGTGACTGAATCCTAAGACAATGACTTTACTGCACCTTCTGAACCACCCTTGAGCAAGAACATCCCTCTAAGCCACTCCTGGTTCTGTGGCCCATTAAAAACTCTATAAATTAGTAAAGGCCTGTTGTTTCAAACTGCTGATTTGGGTAGGGCAATTTGCTACACAGCAGTACACAAGGATCACACTCTCAAATTTGAATTCAGAGATTACATTGCAGTTATGCGGTTGAAGATGTAATTCCTATGTGCACAGGGCCCTGTACTCAGTCTCCAGAATCACTAGATAAACAGGTAAATAACCTTGTTTGACCATTAAGGCAGCTATCACATTGAACATAACACTTGGGATAGGACTTTTTCTCCATTTATCTGTCATGTGCATCATATGTTGCCCAGGCTTGTCTTGAACTAGTGACTCAAGCTCAAATAAGCTCTCAGCATCCTGAGTAGTTGGGATTGCAGCTATATGTCACTGCTCAAATCTGGTTAGATTGTTATTTTAATAAACTTCATGACTGTTGCCAGGCATGGTGGCACACTCCTTTAATCCTAACACTCAGGAGGCAAAGACAGGATGATCTCTGTGAGTTCAAGCCTAGCCTGCTCTATACAGAGAGTTTTAGGCCAGCCAGAGCTACACAGTGAGAACTTGTATCAAAAGAAGTAAAACAAAATTCTTTGATTTTATAGTCTAGGACTCTTTTTTGGACTTTTGTGTATGATAATCACCAAGATTGACTTGTGACTTTCAAGTTACTGAGACTATAGATAGCACTTTTACAAATTATGTGTTTTTTCCCTATACTTGGAATCCAGAAAGAATCATCTATCTCTTAGAAGCTAAAGGAACTTTTATCATGTGACCCTCTTAGCTAGGGCCTTTGGGTTGAGCTCTTGTTGACAATTTTCTTCAATCCCTTCACTGCCATCTAGTCTATCTAGATTTTCTGCTTGAATCAGCTTTTCAGGTCTGCTAGACCTTAAAGTCAATTAGGAGGTATTTATGAAATTATCATTCATATTATTAGCCTTTTGTTTTCCTTTTGTTGTGAGTTTAATTGTTTCACAAATCTAGTTGAAGTAAGATGAATTAGCAGAATTAAGCATATAGGGGAGGAATGGCTATTTAGTGTGTGTGTGTGTGTGTGTGTGTGTGTGTGTGTGTGTGTGTGTTCCACATGAGTGCAGTTCCCAAGGTGGCCAGAAGAGGGTGACAGATCCCTTGGGGCTGGGATTATAGCTATTGCTGAGCCACCGATGTGGGTGCTGGGAAATGAACACTGTTCCTTTGGGAAAGCAACAATCACTCTTAAGCACTAAGCCAGCTCTCCAGTCCCCGTGGAGGTGACAACTGCCTGATGCATGCTCTATAGTAAGGCCTAGTCCACTTTACCTAAATGATGATGTTGTCAATATATAGTAGAAAGACTTAATTTCTTAAATTGATCAGTAGAATGTTAGGAAAACCTTGAATCTAAGTTATTAAAGAAACATGCTCATACATTTTGCTTGTCATTCCCAAAGAAATAATGCTTTGTTACTGATAGTTAAACAAAGTTATATGGAAATATGGAGGCCCTGGCAATGGGAATATATGCATGATAGTTGTCATGCTTGCTAGCACGAGGTAGCAAAGTAAAAGGAAAGTTGAATGTATTAACAGGGACTTAGCAAGAATTTTCATTGTATGGTATTTCTTCTTATCCATGGGGAATTCTAAGAACCATATGAATGCCAGAAACCATAGAGGTACCAAATTCTGTAGTTATTTTATGTTCTTTATGTGCATGCTACAATAAATTTAACTTATAAGTTAGGCACAGTGAAACATTAATGATGGCTAATTATAGAATATACATGACAATTCATTGTAACAGAAGTTATGTGGAGGTGATCTATGTATGTATATATGCATGCACATATATAACTGTATGTTGTAATTTTAAAAAGCAGCCTACAAGAGAAAGTCACCATGCAACAGAGCTTGGGGTGAAGGTTTCTTTTTATTGGAGGAAAGTGAACAGGAAAAGGAAGGAGGGGAGGGGGACTGGCCTCTGGGGACAGGAACAGCAGAAGAGACGGGGGGGGGGGCAGGGCCTTTTAAAAGGGAACATAGTGAATGTGCACAGGTGGTGCTCTTACTGGCTGCAGCTAAGGGTATATCCTGTCAGAACCCCAAGGACAGGCCAGTACAGATGCCTGAATACAGATGCCCAAATACTGACACTGTATGTATAATCTTTTAGGTCCTCTTTGTGGTTTACACTCATCCTTCTTCTTGTGATGGTGTGTGTTAATACAATGTTTGTGTGATAAGATGAGGTAATGTGAAAGACACATTGTGATGTTAGGTGACTGTACAAGGGTTATATGGTCACAAGTACCATGAAACAGCAGTAGTCTCAGAGCAGAGATGACTAGAGTGATTAGCAAGAGGGCAACATATATAGTGTGGATGAACTGAGTAGAGGTATGCTTATACTTTGGGTGGAATAAGGCAGGATAGTGTGCAATTTCATCATTCTACTCTGAATACCATAAAATTTAAAACTTATAAACTATTTATCCATAGAATTTTCCACTTAGTGTTAGGATCACTGGACCACGAGTAGGGGACAATGTAAGCCATGCCTGCTAGAAGCTGGCTACAGGTGTGCCTGACCACACCTGTCAGGGCATGGTCTAGGTGATGTCAGTGTGATTCAGGATATGGTTTAAAGGGCCACAGAAGGTACAAATTAGAAAGGATTGTTATCAAACTCTTAATAGTCTTCAGAAGCTGCTAGGGGGAATTTCTCAAATACAGACGATTATTGGTGTAGAAGGATATGACTTAAAGTATTTAAAAATGGCCTTTAAAGGTGATAAGAACATAAACAGTCCATGAATATTATCTTCTGAGGCAGAAAAAAATTACAATGGGTAGAAAACAGAATATTGGATGTGCATGTAGATCGGATAAACCTTGATTTAGACTGTATTCTGGTTATCTTGCCATCCAGAGAATACCCTTTTGGGATTCTGATGTAGAGGGAAGGCACCATATTGGAGTGGATATTTCTGCCACATAAAAAGAATAAAAAGTTAAAGACATACATAGAAAAGATTTCTGATTTGATTTTAATGGGCAAATTAAGACTCCGTCAACTGACTGGAAAAGATCCAGCAGAAATTATAGTACCTTTAACTAATGAGGAAATTTCCTCATTATGGAATGATAATGAATATTGGCAAATAGCTCTTACTGAGTTTTTGGGAATGAATAGCAACAATTATCCCAAAACTGACACAGGAAAGACAGTCTGGATTCTTCCATGTATTGTAAGACAAACTCCCATTTCTGGAGTTCTTACCTTCTACACTGATGCCAACAAATCAGGTAAGGCTGGTTATAAAGCAGGTGATGTAAGTAAAGTAGTTCAAAATCCGTATACATCTGTTCAGAAGGCAGAATTATATACAATTCTCATGGTGCTTATGGATTATACAGAACCTCTTAATATAGTTGCTGATTCTCAGTATACAGAGAGAGAGTCATCTTACACATTGAGACTGCACAATTCGTTCCTGGTAGTACAGAATTAATTCACTGTTTACACAATTACAGGAAACAATCAGAAACAGAAGCAATCCTCTATACATTACACATATCAGATCCCATATGGGTCTGCCAGGCCCACTAGCATAAGGCAATGATGAGATTGATCATTTATTAATTGGAAGTGTGCTAGAAGCCTTAGAATTTCATAAGAAACATCATGTAAATAGCAAAGGTTTATAAAAGGACTTCTCCATCACTTGGCAACAAGCCAAGGAGATAGTGAGAAACTGTCCTACTTGTTCCTTTTATAACCAAACTCTATTGCCAGCAGGCTGTAATCCTAAGGGCATTTGGAGGAATGAGGTTTGGCAGGTGGATGTCTTTCACTTTGCAGAATTTGGAAATGTGAAATATGTGCATCATACTATAGACACATTCTCAGGGTTCCATTGGGCTACTGCTCTCAACTCTGAAAAAGTTGATTCTGTTATAACACACTTGCTAGAGGTGATGGCAGTTATGGGTGTACCTGCACAAATAAAAACTGACAATGCTCCAGCATATGTATCCACAAAAATGGAACAATTTTTCAAATATTATAACATAAAGCATGTCACTGGTATACCACACAATCCTATGGGACAAGCAGTGGTTGAGAGATCTAATAGAACACTTAAGGAGATGCTTCATAGACAGGCTGGGAAGACTAAACCCCCCAAATATAGGTTGCATAATGCTTTATTGACACTAAACTTTCTTAATGTCAATGAAAACGGACAAACAGCTGCAGAAAGACACTGGACTACGGAAAAAACTGCTGAACTAAATCAGCCAGTATACTTCAAAGATGTACTAACCTCTGTATGGAAGCCTGGACATGTGTTACGTTGGGGTAGGAGTTTTGCATTTGTTTCCACAGGAGAAGAAAAACTTTGGATACTATCAAAGCTGATCAAGATTCGAGTTGAAAAAGACAAACCTCTCGATAAGGACAAGTGACAGGTAATTTACTAAGGTATATCTCATAAACTAAATAGAAACCTCCCAAAGGAAAGGGAAGTGTTTTGCTTTTTATCTTCACAGGAAAGCTCATCTCCAGAAAGCAAAGGACACTGCATGGGTAGACACTTAAGAAAGGACGGTAGCTATAACCATCAAACAAAAGGAATGTGCCATACAGTAAACTTTACAGCTGTCTTTCAAAGAACTCTATTTCTCTTTATTTTCCTAGTCACCATTCAATTAAATCAATGCTGGATTTAGAGGTGGATTTGGCTTTCCTCCTCTAAAATCCAAGCACGTTGTTCAACTAAACTTTAGAGTTTCTATATTGTGTCAAGAAGCCAATTGATGTAATACAGAAGAGAGAAGAATTTGGGGACTGTCTTTGTCTTTTCTCGGCTCTTTCCTTCAAGGTATACACCATCTCATAATTGTTATTTTTCCATGGTTGCCTTTCCTAGTTAGCATACACATACAAGCAAACATTTCTCTGCTAACACTTATGTTTGAGTCTCACACAGCCAATGAAGACCCGCCTGACAGCAATCCCTGGACACTCCGGAAAGAAATTGGGTCATACCTCCTAGACTGTACTGGATCCAACTTACTCTGTTTCAACTGACATTCCGACCAGAGCTTTGGGTACTGACTTCAATCAACCTGAGGATTTCAACTTAGATCTTCAATCAAGCAAATCTCATCTAACATGGACTGGATATAATCCTTTCGAGACTTTCACTATACTAACATTTTCTTCCTACAGGATGCCACGAGGCTATCGCCATCCCATTTCAGCAGGCAGTAACTTGGAGAATGCTATGCCCCCTTCCCCCATTATTGTCAATTAGGGTAGTGTAAGCCTAGTTAGGGATAGCTTACTATTGTTTATGGTTGGGATTGGAAGGAGGTGTTCAGGCTTGGACACCTCTTTTCAGATGACTTTAGGGTTTAGCTGATGTAGACATAGTTAGGATGTGTCATAGCAGATTATTGTATCTTATTGTATTTCACCTTTATGATTACACTGTTAAGTTTTAATCCTCTTTTAGACTAAAAGGAGAGTTGTAGGGGACAATGTAAGCCATGCCTGCTAGAAGCTGCCTACAGGTGTGCCTGACCATGTCAAGGTGATGCGGGATAGGATTTAAAGGGACAGACAAAGCACATGGAGGCCCCTTCTCTGTGGCCTCCTTGCCTTGCTGCCCCTGGCATGCTCTGGCTTGCATTTGGCTGATGTTTATCTAATAAAAGATATCTTAACCTTGCAGATTACATATCTTCTCTTATTAACCACGGGCAACTGAAACTACAGAATGCCAAGGCATGGGTAAAGGGTGGTTACTGCATTCCTTCATTGGAATAGAGGCACTTGCCTTATTTCCTGTCCTAGTGGGATTCTACCCACAGCTCCATGCTGGCCACAGTTTCTCTTCCCACTCATTATTCTCTCTGACATCTCAGCTGATGTGAAATAAAGGCTTCCCTTGGCCTCTGACGTTTAGAGCTATTTTTTATGGGATGGCTTGAACTAACTGAACTCTGCTGCTTGCTCAGCACTTGCAGCTACATCCAGAGAGAGGGTTTTGATGGTCGGTCCAAGTTTTCCCTTTCTTAAGATGTCTCTTAAAAATTCTATCTAAGGAGAGGTTCAGTTTAGACATACGTTTTGACCCCACACTCTTGTAATTAATCAGCACTTGGAGAATCCTTAGCTTCACTGCTACACTTTATCCCAGCATGTGAAATTCCACATGAGCTTCCTGGTGGACTATACACTGCAAGGACTCCTGCAGGGGGAGGGTCTTCTCAATCATGTCCTGTGGCAACTCCTTCCCCTACCAAAATAGAAGTCAAGAGAGACTGTCACCTTCTCAGTGGCTGGGGATATTGAAGGATGCGCCACTGTTTCCCAGAGAGGTCAGAAATCCAGAGCCTGGACTTTCTGGGAAAATATGTTTTTGAAGATCTCTCTCTCTCTCTCTCTCTCTCTCTCTCTCTCTCTCTCTCTCTCTCTCTCCCTCCCTCCCTCCCTCCCTCCCTCTCTTCCTTCCTCTCCCCTCTCTTGAAGATTTTGTTGACACATTCAGCTTTCTGCTCACACCTGCAGAGGAACTGCAACACCTCCTCCTTTGCTGAGTGTTCTCCTAATCCCATGAGTCATGGCAATCTCTGCTCATGACTCCCAGGACCATATAACAATTCTCACCATTCTACATCAGTGGATGTTTTAAAAAAATATCACCGATGCACGGGACTCATCATAACCACATTAAACTAGAACTAAAAATGCAAGCCTCTTCCATCTAGAAGAACTTTCGATGCTGACACTTGGCATCAGATACGAGGTGGGGCTCAGGGCCTCTGTTTTCTTTATTGTCCTGTGACCATCAGACTGGCTGACATGGTTTTGGAGGAGCTGTCCTTTGTAAGGACAAACTGTGTCATGTAGTTTCTCTCTGCATTTCTTTGTTTGGGTTCAAATCACCTACCTCATTATGGGCTATTAACATATTTACTTGTCAATGAAGATGACCTTAGAGATGGCCCTGTGAAGGGCTCTCCAAGTTACAGGGAAACTAATCAGGAAGGGTAAGCTATATGTCACCAAAGCAGAGGTCAGGACTTTAACTCCTTTCCAGCCTCCATCACTGTAGGACAAGTGTCCTTGGGATTGTGGGGGTGGGGGTATTGACCTCCTCCTGGTTTCCATCGTGGTAAAATGGGATGGTAATTATAATACCTTCCCGGTTTGCTTTTTAAAATAGCAAATGGCATAACATCCTCAAATGTGTTTTATGAAGTAAAAATATAGGGTGTTGCAAAGTCTCTCACCCTCTGCCCTTGCAGAGGCGTGTGGAAGCATACAGCCATTGTTGATGGAGATTCTGCACCTGGAGAAGGCTCCAGAGATAAAGCAGCCTAGCCATCAGCATCACTGTTGTAACAGATACCACTGCTCCTATCCCGTGTTTAACTATCTTCTATTGCTGTGAACTTGCACTGTTACCTGTTGCTTAGAAAATGTAGTCCTAAGATGTTTTCTTTAGCTCTTGGCTTCCTGGCTGCTCTGAAGTGATGCTCCTGCTGTGAGGAACTGTGATGTCACAGACGCAAAATCTCCAGACATTGTGGCCTCCCCAAACCTCTGACACCATGAGCCCTAACAAGTCTTTCCCCATTTAAAGATGGTTTATCTTGGATTATTGTTAGGGAAACAGAAAGTCGACTAGCAGGGGACGATACCAGTAGGGGAGGAGAGAGGCTTCCTTTATCATGGGGACTTTTACTCCAAGACACCATGCTGCTGACCCAATTGCAAGTGGAGGGACCTCAGCAGCCTCGCGGGTTTCCTCACATTGTGCTTGTATCATTCTGCATGCTCCGACACCGACTAACCTTAGAACCCATAGCTGCATGAGCTCCCCCTTCCCCTCCCCACTCCCTCTCCCCCAAGCCCCGCTCCCCGACCCGGCCATAGGCACATCCCCTGTTTGCTTCCAGAATAGGGAAGCCTCTCAGATTCCTCCACCAAGAGAAGCTCCTGCAGTTGTTATTCTCCTGGGAAGCCGCTTCCACAGCTCCACCGGAGGAAAAAGACCATCTCAGATCCTGTACTGAGGTGTGAACATACCTGGGAACTCTGAACTGAACGGAGACTTTACTGTACCCGAATCGAGTAGCACAATGCGGTAGTTAAAATGATTCTACCATCGCTTGACCCCTGCCTGGAGACAGACAAGAGACCCAGAGTAAAAGCATTTCGGCGGGGGGAGGGGGGTGCATACAGAAGTTTGGAGCTCAGCTCCACCAGGCCGCTCATCGAGTTCACTAGTCACTTACTAATGATGTCTTTTCCATCCACTGTGTGTCAGGCAAGGGGCCTGACGATGGGGCTACCGCATTGAGTAACGGCTATGAAGATGACTATGGCAGCTTTGGGTGATGGAGAGAGATATCAGGTTTGATGGGCACGGGCTGCAGGGTGTGGGATATCTGGGTGGGTATGATGTGTATGGCCTGTGGACACTGTGTCAGCATGGGTGAGGCAGATTCGGTGCCATCTCATCTCACCCAGAAAAGACTTTCTGAACCCTGCGGTGTGGCTCCATAGCGATGCCTGACTGCGGCTTGCTTACTGAAGATCTGTGACTGGAAATGTCAATTCCGGCATGCCGGGAGTCTGGCTTCCTTTGTCACTGCCTCTTCTCAAGAAAGACCCCGAGTAGAGAGACAAAGCAGCCAGAAACGCTTCCTAGAGAGCACATCATTGCACAGTGTTAATTCTCCTCCAGCCACGAGACAAAAGCCCTTGGACTTCACCTGAATTAAAAAAATAAGTTCGAATAATACACTTGGTACAAACACAGAAGTGCCTGTTGGCAAAATTCACACCATGTTTCTAAATTAATTTCCAATCCACCTTTGCCTTAGAAAAAGGAAAAATGGCCTTCCTTTTCATTCTTTAATTTTATTTGACTATTATAGGAGGAAATTAGAGTGTATGGAATAGAGAAATTGAAATAGAATCCAGTAGAATGAACTTCTCTTTCCAGAAAGTCAAATGCTGTTTGCATTTAAGCTGACGTGTTCCTTTGGGATTTGTATAAAGATTTTACCCTTTCTTCCTCATATACTCCTCAAATTAAATTGTCGAGACTTAATTCGACTTCAGCCATTTTCTCTTTGTACTGACAGGGCTATTACAGTAATCAGGCTCTCCAAGACAAAAGTGGGTCATGCATTTCCAAAGACAGTTTAGAGTTCACAAAGAATGAGGAGAAGTTCCTGAAAAAATAACATCCAGGCATTTGATGATGGCGGCGAAAATCTGATTCTGCCTAAAGTGGTACACGAGCCATTGGGTTTAGAAGCCAGGGCCCATTGATTTATTACTTTAGAAAGGCCTCTGGCTGTTTAGTTAGCTTTATATCAATTTCTACTTTTTTCCTGATTACAATCATTATTCTAAATATGTATGGAGAGGGAGCTGGCTTACTATGCAGTAGGACTAAGGAGAGAAACCCAGCAGAATTCACTGCCTGGCCTGGTTGAGCCACAATGTCGTCTAAGACAGAGGTTTGAGCTACCAATAACCAATGTGTGTCAAATAGAAACACAGACAGCCATCAATGCAATGCAGGCATTTTGTGAGATGCTGTCACCATGGAGGTAAAACCACACTCAACTCCAAATGCAACAAAGATAGCTGTGGGTTTACATCAAAAACAAAACAAAAACAAAAACAAAAAAACAAAAAAACCCAGAGAATTCATGGGGCTGGAGGTTAAGGGCACTGCTGCTCTTAAAGAGGACCTGGGTTCAATTCCCAGCACCCACATGACAGCTCACTGCCATCTGTAACTCTAGTTCCAGGAGATCTGACCCTCTCTGTTGGGCTCCATGGGCATTGTATACACGTGGTGTGCCTATATGTGTATGATTCAGGCACACATTTGTGCACACAAATAATTTTATTAAGAATTAAATAAAATAGATGCCGATTTGAAACCCAAATTTGTGGCAGTTGTTCCTCTCATGAACTGGTCGGAGCTGTAGACCATAGAACATTACTTCTCTTGAGAAGGAGCAGGGCTGAGAGCCAAGCTCATGACTGCACAGAGAATTCTCCTGGCCGTCCTGGTAGACCTTGTAATGGGATTTGTCACTTATGAGCCATCAAAATAACAGTGAGGAAGGTCAAACTGCCCCAGTCAATTGTGTTGTCGAATTTGTGGATATTTTAAGCTCACCATGTCCAAATTTGCTGTCATTTTTCTCTCTTAGGCTAGATATTGAACTTAGTGATCTTAGGTTAAAAAAGAAAAACTGGATTGTTCCATTTACTGATTAAAAGCTGAAATTTTTGTCTAGGGGCAATTTCTATCATATTTAATAACTAGGCTGACAGATTTTTCTTCCTAAGCTAAACCTTAATGACTTAACCAACTAATTGTTATTATGAGTTTATCATGTTCTGGGTGCGAGGATTTAGTGTGTGTGTGTGTGTGTGTGTGTGTGTTTGGTATGTGGTGTGTGTGTGTGTGTACTGTGGGGAAATCTTTTGTGCTTGATGAGAATGAAATGACAGTGACAAAAGCTGTGAAGAGAAACAATGCATAAAGGAGTGCAGACCAGAGGAGGTGACCTTTGAACCAAGGCCTGAACAAGATGAAAGGTAAAGAGCCCAGGCACGGATGGCTACACTGATTTGCATATAGACTGTGTTATACTCTCTATTTGGACAGGTCTATGGATTTCTCAGTCCATTCTGCTCATATCCATCTCTTAGTCCTCAGGTCCTTCACAGAGCTCGTGACACACCAGCCATTTGGAACTGAAGACAATGTCAAAGAGGACAGTCAGTCTCAGCCTCAGTTTGTCACTTAGGCTTCTAACTTCCCTTTTTGTTCCCGCCTCTGGCTCTTCACTTTGCATTTCTGTTGATTGCTCTTTACCAACCAGACACAAGCCTATGCAAGTCTGGGAAGAGGGACTCCCAGTTGAGGAGCTGCCTCCATCAGACTATCCTATGGACATGTCTGTGAGATGTTTTTCTGGTTAATAATTGTTGTAGGAGGGCCCAGCATACTGTGGGTGGTACGACCCCTTGCAGGTGGTCCTGAAGCAGGATGATTAAAGCATGGGGAGCAAGCCAGTGACCACTGCTCCTCCATGGCCTCTGCTTCCAGGTTCCTGTCCTGATTCCCTTCATGATGGATTTTGGTCAGGGTGTGTAAGCCAAACAAACCCTTTCTCCCCAAGTTGATTTGGTCATGGTCTCTATCACAGCACCTGAAAACAAATAAGAGCAACAACTAAACAGATATTTTCCTATTTTATTCTTCGCTTTTAGATAGTATACCATGTGGCCTTTAAGCAACCCATAATATGCTAGGAATACTCCCTACCTTACTTAATCTTCCTATCCCCATTTTATAGATGAACAAACTCACATAGGGTAGTTCTGAGGCCCCTGCTTTATTTGAAGAAAATTAAAATTTTGGTCAACTAAACTATTAGTTACTCACATCTCTATTCTGTGAATAAAGTTTTTACTTTGGGTGTTGGAGGTCAAGCCTGGGGCCTAGCAAATATTCTACCCAGAAGTCACAAACAAGCACTTTGTAAATTATTTCTGCTGAGCCGGGCCGTGGTTGCGCACACCTTTAATCCCAGCAGAGGCAGGTGGATCTCTGTGAGTTCGAGACCGGCCTGGTCTACAAGAGCTAGTTCCAGGACAGCATCCAAAGCCCCAGAGAAACCCTGTCTCAAAAACAAACAAACAAACAAACAAACAAAAAATTCTTTCCACCATATTTTCTAACTCACCCTCCCTCTTCTGTCATTATTATATCCTTACCTCTTTTCATTGATCATCTGGGGATCAAGGGCTTCATTTCCATTCTATGGGTGGTTATCCTTAAAATTGAACACACTTTCAAAAACATCCAATGATACACAGCATTTCAACTCTACTCTTGAAATTTAGAATATTTTAACTCTCACATCCCCCTCACCATCTGCCAGGTTACAATTGTCTGGAAGTTCATATGGCCCCAGATTTCAGCTGTGAAATTAGTCTGTGTTGTCGTGTATTTATAGTCAGTGTTTACCCTGAAATATCAGGAAGTTTATCCTTCATTCTGGCTAAGTGCTTTCCCCTCACACTCTTGGCTGTTTCATGTTCTCCTTCTTTATGTGGGGACAGTGTCAGCAGCGTGTGTCATTAATCATCCCCATGTTTCTCATTTCCTATGATATCACTGCTCTGTGGTTATTGTGGAATGATATTTAGCATGCATATCTGTGTGCCATGTGCATGCAGTGTCTGTGAAAGCCAGAAGGTATCAGATCCCCCTGGGATAGGAGTTACAGATGGTTGTGAGCTGCTATGTGGGTACTGGAAATCCAATCTGGGCCTTCTTCAAGAACAGCCAGTACTCTTAACCACTGAGCTATCTCTCCAGTGCCCTCCTGTTATGTTCTTAACCATGTTTCCTGCCACTTTTCTGGGTCATGGACTGAGATGTCTCACATATTCATATTTAATGCCAAGGTTAGCTATTGCTACCTCCTCCTTGGTTTCTTATACTAACCCACCTGTATTCATTTTTTCAGCATGTTTATAACAAATTAACCTAGACTAAGTGATTTAGCAGACAGAGAGGTATTATCTCACAGTTCTAGAAGCCTCAAGCCTGAAACCAAGATTAAGTGGGTTTGATTTCTCCTGAAGTCTGTCTCCTTGCTTTTCAGGCCACCTTCTCGAGGTGTGCTTCTGATATTTAACACTGATTGTCAAGGCAACAGGATCTAGAATCACCTAGGAAACAACCTGAGGCATATCTGTGAAGGGTTTCTAGGTTGGGTTAATTAAGGGTTGGAGACCCACCTTAAACATAGGTTACATCATCCCATGGGCTGGGGTCCTGCCCTGAGTAAATAGGAGAATGTCAACTGAGCATCCAGAACTCCCCACTTCCTGTCTGCAGGCACGGGGTCACAGCTGCCTCAGGCTCATGCTATCATGCTTCCCCAACATGATGGACTGCACCCTCAAAACAGACTCTTCCTTAATTTGCTTTTGCTATTTTACTGCTGTTGCTGAAGCAACAAGGTAAGTAAGTATTGTCATAGTCAAATAGGTTTTCCTCTCCGAGTGCCTGTTTTGGTTGCTCGTCTTCTGAAGCCACTGGGCCTGTTGGGTTAGTGATCAGGGATGTCTTTCTGTATGCTGTGATATGTGTTGGTTTTATTGGTTGATGAATAAAGCTGTTTCGGCCAGCGGCCAGGCAGAATAGAGCCAGGTGGGAAATCCAGAGTTACAGAGAAAAAGAAGGTGGAGTCAGGGAGATGCCATGTAGCCAGCACTGGAGAGGCAAGATATGAGGTAACCGTCCACTAGCATTGTGGTAAAATATAGAGTATTAGAAATGGGTTAATTTATAGGTAGAGCTAGCAAATAAGAAGCCTGAGCCATTGGCCAAACAATGAAATTAATATTAAGTGGTTATTCGGGAACTGGTGGGCAGGACGAGAAACCTCCAACTACAGGTTAGAGAGTCCCTGACTGTCTTTCTTCAATTTCATCTCCTCTTTGAAGATCCTAACAGATTCTCCAGTCCCATTCTGAAGTAGTAGGAGTTAGGACTTCAAGATTTTCATCTTGGAATATTACTCAGCCCACTCCATGGTCCATTTCCTAGTTTTACTGTCTCCAAATCTATTCTTATTTTCTATGTAATGCACACATCTCTCCTGGTGGCAGCTATTCAGAATGTGTAGCCTTTAATCCCATCACATCCAGTGTTGACTGGACCATACTTTGACCAGCATTATCTCTAACACCATCTTCTTAAAATCCAAAGTATCATTATTTTCTAACTTCCTAGGTAGGGAAACTGAGTCGCAGGGGACCATTTAGTCACCCCAGACTGGTCACTCATAAAGGGCATGCTCACAGCCAGTAACCCAATCACCCTCATCCCAGCCACCACTGTCTCTGTGGAGGAAGAGCACCAGCAGAAGACAAGGAGACATGCCCTGGTGTAGAAAATATGTTCACTTTCCTGCCTGTTGTGATCATCAGCGGGCTCTGTCACACTCCCGTCAGTCTGGGAACCCATGTTTGTAAACCTCTTTGGAGAAATCATTGCATAATCATGGCCTCTGTTTTGCTTATCCAAATCATCACCGGAATTCCTTAGAACTCACCACAGTAGGAAGACCTGAGGGGTGCACGCATTCGTTTGCCCTCTGAAATGCTCTCTGAGCTGCAGTACTGAAAGACTTGGATTTATTGTCAGGAATTTCCAGTGAATACCTTTCTTTGGTGTCAACTACCACAAAGGCAATAGCAGACAGTGTGGTGGAAACTCCATAGAGTTGCAGGTATAGCTTGATAATTTTCTATCATGAAATACTATATATTTTCATCATCAGAGTCTCAACTGGTACACTGACATAGAAGCCATCATCTCAGGAGATTGCCTTGGCTCTGGTCTCCATAATGGACATTTCCTGCAGCCTTAAAAAGCCTTACCTTCACCACAGAAGAGGGAATTGAGAAACACTTTTTAAAACTCACCCTGCCTTCATCTATGGCTTCAGGAATATGAGAAATGATCAGAAGTGGAAATCACAGCTTTTCATATCACCTGAGAGCTGAAGTCTTTAAAGAAAAAGAAAGAAAAATGGATCAGAAGCATGGGGACTGTCATTGGATGGCTTCAAAGCCCCTTTCCGAGGCTCTTTTACGAAGGTGAAGCCTGGGTTTTCACCGCTGGGATTTATCAGGATAAAACTACTCTTTGGGCTTCAATGGGTCTGATGGACAGCTTGGGTGGATCCCTGTGAGCTTGGGCTTTGCCTGCTCTGCCTCTCAATATCCCATTCACTGCCACATTTAGCATCTTTAGGTCTGGAAACATTCAACCTGCCACTCCAGGGAATTCTAATTGTATTGCAGTTGAAACTCACTTAAAACTCACTTCAGTCACTGGCATGGGAAGAAAGGAAATAGATGATGCCTCTAATTTCTACCCAGAGTCAGGTGACCATCTGCTAGCTGATCCATCACTGTCTCAGAGTCAGGTGACCATCTGCTAGCTGCTCCATCACTGTCCTACAGATGGATTTTGTGGTGAAAGGAATTTTGGGAACATAAAATAATTTTAGTTAGAAAGAGTAAATCTCTCTCTCTCTCTCTCTCTCTCTCTCTCTCTCTCTCTCTGTGTGTGTGTGTGTGTGTGTGTGTGTGTGTGTGTGTGTGTGTGTACATGTGCCTTGTTGTACTTCCTGACTCTTCTGGAAGTAGCTATTTCACTTTCATGGGTTGCTAGAAATCTAATTTCAAAAAAGGACATTTGAGACATCTGAATTTTGTTGTGAATTTATTGTCCTCTTGTGCCTCTCCTGCCAGGGATTGTTGTCCCTCAGTCTTGGTGGAGGGTTGGTTCTAGCAAAGCCCCTTCTATCACAAAGTACTTAAACCTTCATATGGTCGAGGCTCCTTGGAAATGGTGTAGGTTTTTCACAGAGCATACAGGTACCCCCATAGATGTTAAATCATTTCAAGAGGACTCATAATACACATTGTGAATACTCCATACATTTGTTCTGCTATGCAGCTTAAAAATGCTTACAAGATTAAAAAAAAAAAGACTCAAGGTTTTCAGCACAGATACAATTTTTCTTTCAGCCTGTTTACTTGAATCTAAGGATATGGAGGTCTGGCTGCAAGCATCATATAACATATTTAGAAGAAGAATGTCCAATGCTGTATACTATTGCTGAGAGATTTGTTTTAATCCCCCAAAGAAAACAGCTGACACACATTCACAAAAATATTTTAAGCTTCAGTCACAAGAAAAATAAATCCCCTGCAGAAAGATGGAAGAAACCCACAAGAAACAAGAAATTGTACTTTAAAAGACAAATTAATTCAGGGATATTCGTTTGGAAGCATTCTGTGATTTCCACATGACTTAGCACAGAAGAAATGACTGAGTCAGAAGAGGATCTTGTGCGTACTAAAGCAAGCAGGATGCTCCTGGGCCGGCAGCCAGCTCTAACACCCATTACCTTCCTAAGTCCTTGGTTTATGAATTCCTCATGCTCCACATGATTTCTGCCCCTCCCATCCTGCTCAGAGCAGAACACCCAGGGCAGAATCCAAGTGCTCTGTGGCTGTGTCCAGCTGGGGATCTAGCCCTCTAAACTTTGCATCTCACTAACTAATCTTCAGTCAGGGAACTCAGCCTTGTTGATTCCAGAGAAGAGCTATTGATTGGTGAAACAATGCCACAGCGATGAATCATCAAATAATTATTCATGAGGCACCTTTAATTTGTCTTCTACTCCTTGGGACCCTGTGGAGTACCCTTTATCTGCCCTATAACTAATGCTATTGTGGTTGGGAAGTGCGCTGTTTAATATGTATTAGACATGAAACAATGAGCCCATCGTGCAAATCAATATTTTTAATACAAGATGTTGCAGAGATGAAACTTGCTCTTAGACTCACAGAATAGGAAGATCCATGAGGATATAAATTATTTAGGAGGGTTTCAATCTAAAAGGAGACTAAAAGAACGGAAGGTGAAAGTAGATGCATTGATGGTTTATTTAACCATGCACAAATCTACTGAGGCAAACAATATTTTTGAAATGTGTAGCAAAACAGAGTAGAAAAACTTTTTTATGGTATCCTAGTTTGCTTTCTGTTACTGTGATAAAACATTGACCAAAAGACACTTGAGAAGGAAAGGATTTATTTGGCTTATAGGTTACAATCTGCCATCAATGTGCACTAGGGCAGAACTCTAAGCAGGAACTAAGGCAGAGTGTATAGAGGAATGCTGCTTACTGGCTTGCTCCCCTTGGCTTGCTCAGCTGGCTCAGTAATGCAACCCACCACGCCCATCTGCCTCAAGGTAACAAAGCCCACAGTGGGTTTGGATCTTCTCCAATAATAAAAAAAAAAGTCCTATGGACATGTGATAGGAGAATCTGATGGAAGTTCCCTCAACTGATGTTCCCTCATGCCAGGTGTTTCTATTGGGCAACCAAAAGTAGCCATCATGTATGAGAAATGAGACAGAAGGAAAATATAGGGCCATCCTCCACTCTGGGAATGTGCCTTGTTGTACTTCCTGACTCTTTGGTAGGTTCTTACAGAGGTTTCTATTCATCCCACTCATTTTTCTTACTTCTCATTGTATTTACTCATTTCACATTCATCGCCAAAGAAACATTTGTAGAGTGCTCGTCTTGTGCTAATACTGTCCCCAGGGATGAAATTAGAAGAATGAATTTTGTAGTCAAATAAGCATCAAGTCAGTATCTTCCAAAGACTGACTGAGCAATTACTGACAGCCTTCTGCTTCCATGAGTAGTTGTACATCTACAGACTCAATCACTTATGAATCAAAAATAATTTTTAAAGCTTACACCTGTACTATGTGCAGAATTTAAAAAATGATTAGTCCTTAAGCCACACAGTGTAGCAGCTATTTGCATGGCATTTGCATTGTGTTAGCTTTTGTATGAATTGTCTAGAGGTGACTTAAGGCTTACAGGAGGCTGGGTACAGGCTCAAAGAAAATACTATAGCAGTTTATACAAGGACAAATAAATACCCATGCATTTTAGCATCCATGTGGGGGGCCTAGAACCAATCCCCCGCCAATACTGATACTGACAGATGGCTATATTAATTCCACAAACCATCAATTAAATCTTAATCATTGGTGGCAAAATTGTTTGGATTGCGATTAGTGTTTTGCCAGACTTCCTCCTTCCTCATCGATATTCCGTTATGGAATTATTCCTCTGTTTTCCATGAAGTTTTTGGAGAGTGTTTGAAATTTCAAATCACAGTGGTATTGTTCCCCTAGATGCTCGTGGGAGCTTCCCGATTCTTTGTTTGTTTGTTTTTGTTTTTTGTTTTTTTCTAGACAGGGTTTCTCTGTATTATTTTGGGAGCCTGTCCTGGAACTCTCTTGGTAGACCAGGCTGGCCTCGAACTCACAGAGACCCGCCTGCCTCTGCCTCCCGAGTGCTGGGATTAAAGGCGTGTGCCACCAATGCCCGGCAGCTTCCCGATTCTTACCTATCCTGCAGCATGGGTATTGAACTTGCCTTTGATTCCATGAACTATCCACATTTCCATACTCTTCCATATATAATTCTTGTTTGGCTATTTAAGTTAGTGGGTATCGGAGTGCATTGCCAATGGCTGTAGCCCCTATGATGTTCAAATAAGCTAAGCCCCATGGGACAGCCAGTGAAACAAATAACATGTGAGTTCAGGAGTGCTATTGTCATAATTTAGTTTATTAAGGTCTCATGACCTCACCTCTCATGTTCTTTATAGGCCAGCAGACGAAGGAGGGTGAAGCAGGGACATCATTCGACTAGTACTTGGGGACAAAGAGATTCTTGGTGCATAGAGGAAAGGGGATTTACCCAGGCTAGGGGATTGGGGAATGATCACATGAAAGGGACATGATTCAAGATGAAGGATGATAGAAACAGAAGGACTAGAATCTGGGAGGAAAGAGTACCACTGTAGAGTGGGGGAAAGAAAAGATGTTTTAACTAAGCAATGTACCTGGAGAGCTGGAAGGAAGGGTGTGGCGCACCCTGGTGGGATGGAAATAGGTTGGCTGTCACCTAACCTGATAAAGAATCTACAGAACTTCTTAAATTAGGCTGAGGAATTTGCAGTCTATATTGAAAGCCAGGGAGAATTACAGAAGAAATATTCTGTGATGCAGGGGGAAGAAAACAAGGCCTCGTGTTTAGCTTGAGTTACAGCTATGTACCTAGCAATCCCCTCTCAAATGCCAGCATTCATATGCGGAGGTCGCCAGGCTGGGTGGTCTGAAGTGCACCATCAAAGCAGCAAATTCACATGGAATTCGTGGGTTGAAATCAATTACAGAAGAAACCAGTACCAGCCGGTCTTTTTACAATGTGAGGAGAAGAACACAATCTTCTACAAGAAATACTATAGTGTAAGCTGCTAGCTGGTTCAGCTCTGTAACTCAGAAAACCATGTGCCACGGAAAGCCTCTGTAGGTCTGCAGATCCCCAGAAATAAAGGAAGACACTCTGTGAGAGTGATAGCAAGGAGATGTCAAATGATTTTAATCTTTAGAAATCAGACCTTACACACACACACACACACACACACACACACACACACACACACACACTGCCTTCCAGTGGTGCTTGTAACTTGTCCCTTTGACCACAGGAAAGGAAGCACCCCACGACCTCTTCCTTGTCATCCCTAGAAGAGTAATCTCAAGGCAGCACTAATAATCTGTTGTGTACATGTGTCCTCACTTCCTCTTTTCAGAAGGATCACAGGCTGTAGCACTGAGCTAGCCTTCATTGGCTTGCACAGTCCTTTAGAAGACCTAACACTTCTAAATCGGTCACATTAAGAATGGAGCTTGGGGATTCACAATCGGGGGTGCACAATTGAGTCCACAAGCATCACTACCCACAGCTCTCCTGAGACAATGCTCACCTGTTCTCCCGAGATGAAGGGTAGGAGATGAAAGACAGTAATCGGCTCCTTCTGGTGGTTAATTAACAGCTAAATTGATAACAATTAACTTAAATTGAGCATTTATTGTTCACTAGACACTAACTAGGCTAAGAAGCAGAATCTTATCTGTCAATATGGCAGACTGGAGCAACCCAGGGGGATGTTTTAGTAGCTGCCCAGAGTGATGTGGGCTCATGTCAGTGATGCATCTCAGAGGGTCCGACTCTTAGGAATCTTGAACTCTTGAAATCCTACCTTCTGGAGCTTTTTATTACAGGCATCTCAGGACCTCTCTAGGCAGAGAGCTCCCACCCTGTCTGTGAGCCCTGGTCTCTGAGAATAGAAGCCCTTTGCAGTGAACAGCAGACCAGACTGTGAGTCCCTGCAGATGCAATGCACGCCAGCTCCATAGTGTTTAGGGAGGGGTGCCTGCAGTCTCCAGAGAATTAGAAGAGGACCCTAAATACCACACGAGGAGGAAGGACTAGAGGACAGCACCAATGCATGTGTCTGACAGACAGATTAGTGGCAGAAACAATGGCTTTAGAATAGGGGTCATTTGAAGGAGGTGATTGAGGAGATTTGGAACCCTCAACCTACACCTTAACCTTTGATATTGTGGATGTGGAACAAAAGATTCAGATGACAGAGAAAATAATTGTCAAGCACAGCAACTTGTTTCTAAGAGAAATTATTACTAATAACTATAGTTAAGGAGCCACCTCTAGCTTTAAGGTCTTAGCATTTGTGGTGGTGTAAAACTTTTTTTCTAAGCAACACTGTCCACACAAATCCCAGTGGTCATACCCTCCTGTCAAGATCTTCGCCGTGAAACTGACATCAGGAGTTGTGTCTGGCTTGGCTGAATTGAAGGGAAGCTAACCCTTTTGAAAGGGCAGCACAAATGCTTCCCAGGTGGTTTCTTCATGCAATTGGTGCTCAGAGTTCTGGATTAAGTTCCCCAGGCCTTCAGTCCTGTTTTCTGCTTCGCAGCCCAAAGGAGTTACACACAGCAACCTCTCCCAAACATACCACCTGCAAATCAAAAGGACTTCTTAGTTCACGCCAAAACAGGGCTGTCTTCTTCACGGGATGTTTGTCGCTCTGATTTTATGGGATTTTGTTTTATTTTGGAGGAAGCTTAAATTACTTTGTTTGCTCATTAATTTAGAGGCTTATAACCTAAAGATCACAAATCCAATAGACTCAAAGCTTTCAGCCAATAACATCCATATTTCTTTTTACCAAGGGTCTCATTTGAGGAAATACTAACTAAAAAGAGACCTGTAACCACTATGATTTTATCTCAGGAATAGAGCATCCATTTAAGTGTAGTTAATACAGAATTTGAAACAATAAAATCTATATTTAAAAAAGCCATCTGGGTGTTAAGGCTCAAAACTACGGAGGCTAGAGCAAGAACAGGACATGGGTGTTAAGTTTTTGCTTAAATTAGAAGTTGAGAGACGGACACGAACTATAGAGAGCACATTAACCAGTTTATTATAGGGCGGGAGAGAGAGAAATGGAAGAACAGAGCAGGGCAGAGAGTAAGAGAGAAGAAGAAAGAGAGAAAAGAGTTAGTAGTAGTTGACCACTGGAAAGAGAGAGAGAGGGGAGAGAGAGGTACAGAGCTTTAAAGGGAAAGATGAGCATGCACACTGAAGCTTCATGCATGCACAGAGTCCTCACACAGGTCCTTAATGCCTGCCACACTGGTTGTCAGGGGGCGGGGGTCTGTCTCTTAAAGAGGTAGAGCAGGTCAGCATTAATGTCTGAACCTTTCAATGGGAAAATCTGGAACATTTAGAAGTGCATGCTGGGGTTGGGGATTGTCTGGTTGTTTGGGAGTTCTTTTAGTTTTTTTTTGTTTTTGTTTGTTTGTTTGTTTGTTTTTTGAGACAGAGTTTCTCTGTGGCTTTGGAGGCTGTCCTGGAACTAGCTTTTGTAGACCAGGCTGGTCTCTTCTCTATCATTCATTCTTGAGAGCTTTGTCACAGTCTGGGGAAGATCTGGCTGAGTTCAATGAGACTCACAGCCTTTGAGCTTCCTTCATTTCAATGTTTCTTATCTTGCTGTGGGTTAAGAGGTACCCTGCTGTCATCTCTTTAAATACGATGTTTGCAACTCAGTCATTCTCAAATATTTCCTAATATCACTCACCCAAACGTTTGTTTTTCAAAGAGTGTTTCAAAGTTCTTACAAGCTTCCATTACTTTTCTTTATTCTTGCTTACTTATTTGTCTCTGTGGGCAATATAGTTTTGAACAGACTGTATTTGATATCACTATTCTCCCTTTTGATCTTCTGTCATGTTTTTAATTTTGCTGGTTGTATTTTTCAGTTCAAGAATTTCTGTTTTTGCAAAAAGACAAACATGGTATGTACTCACTCATATGTGGATTTTAGACATAGAGTAAAGGATTACCAACCTACAATCCACACTGCCAGAGAAGCTAGGAAACAAGGAGGACTCTAAGAGAGACATACTTAGTCCCCTGGCGAAGGTGAAAGGGACAAGATCTCCTGAGCAAATTGGGAGCATGGGGGAGGGGAGAGGGAACTAGGAGAATGAGAAGGGGAGAAGTGGAGGGGTGAGGAAGACTTGATGAGGCAGGGAGGTTGAATTGGGGGAGGAACAGAAGAAAGCAAGACAAGAGATAATATAATAGAGGGAGACATTATAGGTTTAAAGAGAAATCAGACACTAGGGAAATGTCTGGATTGCTACAAAGATGACACCAACTAACAATCTAAGCAACAGAGGAGAGTCTACCTTAAATGCCCTCTACTGATAATGAGATTGATGACTAATTCAATGCCATCCTAGAGCTTTCATCCAGCAGCTGGTGGAAGTAGAAGCAGATACCCACAGCTAAACCTTGAACTGAACTAAAATCCAGTTGCAGAGAAGGAGGACTGATGAGCAAAGGGGTCCATACCAGGCTGATGAAACCCACAGAAACAGCTGACCTGAACAAGGGAGAGCTCTTAGTCCCCAGACTGATAGCTGGGAAACCAGCATGGGACTGATCCAGACCCCCTGAATGTGGGTGTCAGTGAGGAGACCTTGGAAATCTATGGGGCACCTTGTAGTGGATCAGTACTTATCCCTAGCATAGGAATGGACTCTGGGAGCCCATCCCACATGGAAGGATACTCCCTGAGCCTATACACAAGGGGGTTGGCCTAGGCCCTATCCCAAAGGATATGACAGACTTTGAAGACCCCTACAGAAGGCCCCACCCTCCCTGCGAAGCAGATAAGGTATGGGATAGGTAGGGTATTAGTTGGGAGGGGAGGGAGAGGGACCTGGGATTAACATGTAAAATAATCTTCTTTCTAATAAAAATAAAAAATAATAAAAAATAAATAAGCCAAAAAGAAAGAAAAAAGAATTTCTGCTTTTGTTTGTTTGTTTGTTTAAACATTGTTCCTACCAGTGCTAGGTGTGGTTTTAGTCAACTTGACATAAGCCAGAGCCATCTGGGAAGCTAGAACCACAACTAAGAAAATGTCCCGATCAGATTGGCCAGTGTACTTGTAGGTGGGGCAGTTTCTTGATTGATGTGGGAGGGCCCAGTCCACTGTGGGTGGTGCCTCCCCTGGGTACGTGTTCTTGTCTGGTATAAGGAAACAGGCAGAACAAACTATTGGGAGCCAGCTAGGAGGCAGTGCTTTTTCATGGTTCAGTTCCTGCCCCCAGATGCCTGCTTGAGTTTCTGTCTTGGCTTCCCTCAATGAGGGCCTGTGATGTGGATGTTAGACAAATAAACCCTTTCCTCCCCAGACTGTGTTTGGTAATGATTTTTATCACAGCCATAGAAACCTCTTTGTTCAGTTTCTCTGTAGGGATTATTGAATCATTTATTGACTATATATATACATATATATTCATTATATATAATTCATTATATATAATCTTGAAGCCCGTTTACAGCTCCAGAGGCTGAGGGACCCTAGAGAATGGAGCTGATGAATGAGGTGGAGTAAAGTCTCATGCAATGGCTAACCTTATTTAGAGCATCAAACAATTTATATAAGAAAGGTCCTATGAATAAAGTTCACGTGAGTTCAGGCTGTAAATGTTCTGAATAGCAATAGCATGCAGCCATGGGATATCTGAACCAAACCCACTCCTATCTGCTACACCTGGAAGGGCATGGAACACATTCCAAGAACCTTCCCATGTTTTTGAAGAAACGAAGGTCACAGGAGTTTCCTTGAAATATTCTCACAAGCACTCAGAACCCTCCTCATACAGCTCCATTCCTGGACCATGTTCTGACAGAAGCCTACCGAGCTTAAGACGTATATTTTAAACTCTTTAGCCCTGCATTTACTCATGCAATGACATCTACTCAGTTTTTGTTGTCTGATTTTGACCATTAGGTGAGGCTATTGTTTCCGGAAGTTGTAGATACCTGTTGCCATGTGATGCCTGGGAACCGAAGGAGTAGGTACTTATGCCAGACACGTCACGCCCATCTTTCCAGCAGGCACAAGTAGGCTGCTTGTTTTCTCTGATCCGTGACTGCTTCTCCCATCTTACCACCATGTGGTACTCTGTACTTGCTTCTGCCACCTTACCACTACATAGAACTCTGGGACAAGATTTTCTGTGAGTGTGATGTTGGTGTATTCCTATTATTTTAGTTGTACAGGGTGGCAGAAGCCTAGGTTTGTTCCAAATGGGGAGTAGATGTGTCTTATATGAAAAAAAAAAAAACAGTACCTAAAGGGCTTATCTTTCCCTTCAAGTACCGTCACTGAATTTCATACCCTCTAGCTCACGCTTTCATAGTCAGTTCTTATACCTCTGTCTCCCAGAGCACCTGCTACTGGTTACTTTTCACATTGCCCTGCAAAACGCCTGGCAGATAGAGTTGAAGGAGGGAGTTTAGTTGGTGGGGGTGGAGTCCAATGCGTAGTCACATGGTTAATCTATACTCTGGCATGACGTTGTAACAACAGGAGGATGTGGGAGAGGAAAACTTTCTCAGTCAGGACAGAGAAAGATAAATGCTAGATTCCAACTGCCTTTTTCCTTTTTCTCCTTCTATTCTATGTAGTTATCATCCCATGGGATAGTGCCACCATATTTTAGGTGTGACTCCCCTATCCGTTACTACTCTGTGGGAATGCCCCCACAGGCTCACCACAGGTATACTCTGACAGCCTCCAAGGTGATTTTAAATCCATCAAGTTAAGAGTAAAGGTCAACCATCATGTCTGATTTTAATGCTAGAAATTAGTTTTTACTTCTCCATACTTTTTGTGACCTCTTTTTTTTCTCCTTGCCCTAGAATTTTTTCCATGGGATTTTTTTTTGTCTATGTCGCTGCATGAATGGGATTTTTTTCATTGAGAAGCAAAATTCGTGTGTGTGTGTGTGTGTGTGTGTGTGTGTGTGTGTGTGTGTGTGTGCACGCGTGCGTGTGTATGTATGTATGTATGTATTATTCAACTGCTCACTCTCCTAGGGAAGATCATTTAGGTTGGTTTTCAGATGGGGGTTCCAACAAATAAAATGACTGAAAATTCATGAACATGTCATTATTAAATATATTTATAAGTACTGGGTGTAGAGATGGTTCAGCAGTTAAAAGCACTGGCTGTTCTTAAAGAGGACTTGAGTTCAATACCCAGAATCCACTTGGTAGCTCACAACCATCTGTAACTCCACTTCCAGAGGATCTGATGCCCTCTTCTGACCTCCATAATGTACAGAAAAATATGCAGGTGAAATAATCATACACATAAAACTTTAAATAAGAAACTACAATTATAAGTAAGTCTAGTGAATAATGAAAATAGCAAAACTTCAAATTGAACTATATCAAAAGCATTTCATAAAACTTCTGTGAATGTAGCAAAATCATGTTTTGATGGAGATTAATAGCCTACTCTGCTATCATTTATCATTGTAGCCACAAAAGAGAACTAAAAGAACAAACAAATTAGGACTTAGTACTTGCCACAGCCAAGTAATACCTAATTTATCTTTTGACCATATACCTTTCAACTTTAATAAAATATATGAAGCAGCCATTTTCAGCCAATGGACAATAGGCAACTCGAGGTTCTCATCTTTGAGAATAAAAACCTGGACAAAGTACACCCACATCTATCCTGGCCTTGTGTTTGGGAACTCCAAATTTCAGCACAAAAAAATCAGATCAAATCTTGTTACAGTTTGGATCCTCAGTGTCCCTCCAGAGCTCATGTCCCCCCAGACTAAGCTTCCCACTTAGTCTCTATCTGAAGGCACTATTGGGGAGGTGGTAGGATCAGGGAAGCCTATCGGGATGACGGAGATCACTTGGGCATGTGTTTGACCTTTATCCTCATCCTTGGTTCCTGCCTACCATGAAGGGTGCAGCCTTGTCATGCAGGGGGCAGGGCATGGGATGCTGTGCCCCACTTTGCCACAGGCCCACAATGATGGGATCAAGCAAACATGGAACCTCTGAAGCTATGAACCCAAGCAAATCTTTCCCCCTGTGGTGGTTTGGATGAGAATGTGTGTCTCCACCACACCCCACAAGCATCAGTATTTGATCAGTTGCTTCCCAGTTGGTGGAGCAGTTTGGAAGGTTCAGACAGTGCAGCCTTGCTGGAGAAGTGTGCCACTGAGGGAGGACTTGGGGAGCATATATCCTCACCCCACTTCCAATTCCCTGCCTCTCTACTTGGAGCTTATATTTGAATATGTGAGCCTGCAGCTTTTCTGCTTCCGTTGCCATGCCTGCCACTTGCTGCTGTGCCTTTCGGCTGCCATGATGGCTGGCCTCTTTATCCCTCTGGGCCCATAAGCCTAAACTCTCTCTTCTGTAACTTGCTTTCTGTCATGGTGTTTTCTCACAGCAACACAGAAATTGATTATAAAAAATACTTTGCTATAGTGATAGACAGCTGACATATTTGTCATATAATCAGAAGCAACAGTGTGGTAACAGGGAGGGAAAAAATCATCCAACTTCAGGAAAAAAAAAATCCATCCACCTTAAAAAAAAAATCCATCTGCCTTCAGTGCTACCAGTGTAACAGGTTACTTAAATTGGGAGTCACATTACACCTCAGAAATTAAGAATTTAAACTCACATCACCTTGAGTATACGCATTATGAGACTGGAGTTATGAACGGGTCTGTAAAGCTTTCGAAACCACCGTCATAATTTTATTCTCATAAAGCCCATTAGGATTTATCTAAATACTTTGCATCCTTTGTCTACTAGTCTGGCTTTGTTTTCCAGACTGTCCTTGTAGAATCATTGCCCCGTGGTTTGAAGGAAATAATTTAACAGTTCTTTCAGAAATAAGTCTTGTTAGTAAACACTCACATTTTCTAAATTTACAGAGCCAGGATGGAGGCTGGCTTCTTTTGCCTTCACATTTTCAAATTATGAAGTCCATCAGATTTTAAACACCTTTTTTATTTTTTTGTCACTGAGAAAGTTGCTCAGAAGTTGCCATAGTGTTTTCTTCCTCTGGGTCAGTTTGAACAAAAAAACAATATTTGTCTTTGGTTTGGTGTTTTGAAGTTCCTCTGCCATGTGTCCAAGCATAGCTGTCTTTTTTAGGATGCTATGCATGATAGAGCATGCTTCCCGGAAACAAGTAATGTTTTTAAGGCTTGAAAATTTCTCAGACATTATCATTTAAAACATTTCCTCTGATTTTTTTCTCAGTTTTAAGTCTTCATTCATTACCACATTAGAGTTTCTCCTTCAATCCCCTTGTTTTTTAGCCACTCCTGTTCCGCCCCACCCTTTTGCTCTTAATTAAATGCTGGTTAAATTTTCCTGACATTCCCTCTCTTTGACCAAGTATGATCTGCTATTGAGCACATTCATTGCATTTTGATGCAATTATAGTCTCCTGTCCCTGTTAATTCCTGGCATTTCCTATTGTAGCATTTATAGTCACTGCTCTGCCTTGATCTGATTGCTCCATCCAGACTTGCTGCCTCAAGTCACTGTCTAATGGTTCTGTGATTCCCAGCCACAGTTTATCTTCCCATCTATGTGGCTTTTCTGTTTCTAAGTCAGTCCCATTTTAGCCCTTTAGTCCTAAGTGGAAAACCTTCGTTCATTCTTTCGGTAGAGTGTGCCTTCTTCTGAAGACAATTCTTCCCTCTCCCTCTCCAGTGTTCCCATGAGACAGAAACACACTTCTCCAGATCTACATTCACCTTCACTCAGCTAGCATCTAATAGACAACTTTATGTGCCTTTAGCAATTCTAGATGCTTACATTGTGCTTGTAGCTGTATCATCCATGCCATCTGTATCATCTATCTATCTATCTATCTATCTATCTATCTATCTATCTATCATCTATCTCTATCATCTATCTATCTTTTTATTATCTATCTTGCTATCATCTATCTACCTATCTTTCTGTCAATCACCTATCTAATTATAATTTACTTTGAAAAAAATTAAAGCAAAATTAGTGGATTGAACTATGTATACTGCTCAGTAGGGTGTCTTAAGTTTTGGATAAAAGGCTCAAGGAAGCATTCACTGGGAAGATTGCAGTTGAACAAAGCCTTGAGAAAGAGGAGGAGCCAGGCACATGGAAGGGGAGGATGGACGCCAAGATAGGAGCAGCAGCAGATGTGATGGTCCTGATGTAGAAGCATGCTTGGCGCACACACACACACACACACACACACACACACACACACACACACACACACACACAAAATCAACACAGTTGGAGGGGAAGGAGCATGGAGGAGAGTGGCTGGAGATGAGGTCAGAAAAGAAAGGAATTGGAGCCTTAGGGCATTATGGGTAATTTAAGGATATTGAGTTTTACTTTGCATCAGGTGGGCAGGCATTGGAGATTCTGTGCTAAGATGTACCTTATCTGACTTAGGATCTTACAGGACCACTTTAGATTCTGTATTAGGACTAAATTACAAGCAGAGCATAGGGGCAGTATTCCAGGTGACACAGAACAGCTTCCTTGAGCACAATGGCACCAGTAGAACTCAGCAGAAGCAATCAGATTCTGGATGCAGTCTGAAGGCTGAGCTGACAGGATATGCTGATGGATGGGCTTTGAGATGAGACTTGGGAAAAAGGATCCAAGATGGCTCCAAGGTTCTGAGCAGTCAGCAGGATGGACTCTTTGGGATGCCAAGGTCTGCTGGAGAAGCAGATATTGTCATGGGGGAGGACAAGAAATGATAAATTTTGAGTATGAGTTTGAGACATTTATTAGACATCCAAATAGAGATGCCAAATAATTAGTCAGATATATGGATGTGAAGTTCAAGGAGAGGTCTGGTCTGAAGAAATGAACTGGGAGTCATCAGTACATTTTAGTATCTAAATGCCTGTGTGGCTGGTTGGAATTATCTTGGATTGGATGGATTAGCTGGTCGAGGGCTGTAAAGACTAAAGTCTTGGACTTTCCAACACAAAGGGATTGGGGGAACAGGAACAGGGCAAAGAGTATGAGAGAGAAATGTAAGAATCCCAACAAGCGAGTGGATCAAATAGGAGACAGTGTACAGCCCCAGTGAACGCAGCTGCATGGCCAAGTATAATGAGGGCTAAGATTTGGCTTGATTGAAAAGGGCTCAAGAGAGGAGGAAGTGTAAAACTCACTACAATTTAAAAGGAAGTAAAAAAATAAAACAAACAAACAAACAAACAAAAAACCCTAGTGTATTGTTTGGGGGAAATGTGAGAGGGAGAGACAGTAGGAGAAATTACAGAATGTTCTATGAGGATGAGAAGGGGGCATTTTTAAAGTGATATCACGGAAAGAGGTTGATCGAGTTGTCACTAGAAACACGGATGACTGATTCCTAACAAGAGGGTGAGCAGGTGTTCAGATAGATGCTCACAGAAGTCTAGAACTTGCCCTGCTGAGAGCTGTCCTCTGCAGCCCAGGAAGATGATAGTGCTTCCTGGCTTTGTCACAACCTAGGAAACCAGTCTCAGCAAGGGCTTGTCTAGATTAGGTTGGCTTGTGGGCTTGTGTATGTGGGATCTCCTTAATTGGTGGGAAGACCCACACTCTCTGGCTGGCACCATTCCCAGGGCAGAGAATCCCATATGGTATCACAGTAGAAGCAGCTGCCTGAGCAGCATGCATGTTATTTGCCTGTTGCTCTCTGCTCTTGCTGAGTTCTTTCAGGGTCCCTCGACTATGACTTCCCTGCCATGATGTAACCTGAAAGTATGGGTCCAACAAACCTTCAGTTGCTTTATTCCGAATATTTAGCACAGCAACAGAAAACAAAGAGGGTAACTAATCTCCTTCCCTCAATTATAAGAACTACTGACTCTATAAAAACTTACGTTATTGACCATAGGAAGAGAAATTTCTCTGAAACAGGTTCTGCAAATGCTTGGAACTTCCAGCGTAGTGTGTATAACTCTATGGTTGGGAGAAGGTGATATCACTGGGGTGAAATCCAGGAGGAAAGGACACACTTGACTACTTAGGGCGTGTGATGACACTGACTGGGTTCTGTGCCTTCGAAGGAAAAGATTGTTGGGAACGAAAGTCATTGTGGCCCTTAGGACCCTAGAAGAAGCAGGGTAATGAGCCAGTGATGAGTAATGCTGCTTTTGTTCTTAACACAAATTTAAGCTGTGTCTTTATTCCCAGAATATTTGCAGAAAGGGATTCTATGATCAGGATGTATGAGAGTGTAAGTGTTTTCATGGTTCGGAATTAGGTTTATTTCCCCCAAGTTCCCACAAGTTTCTTTAGGATGTTCAGAGTGTTGTGTGAGGCTGTACAAATGGGACATAAGATTATAATCTATTGTGAAAAGAAGTGAAATCACATCAGTTTCATGAGTATTGATTTTTTAGAAAAACTTCTAATACATAATTTTTCTAATGAAATACTTATTTTTCTCTTATGAAATATAATTGAAATGTGATTAAATTATTTCTGCCCTCATTTTATTCTTCATCTATTTGCTTTGTTATTTTTCATATGCACAGGTCTGTACATCATAGACATTCAATATATTTTTTAAATAACTGAGTCTATTCTAATATTAAGCTTTTAAGTTTTTTCCCCTTAATTCCCATTATTGCTTGGTGGTAATACATCATTTCCGGGTGTCTTCTAAAGATAAAGATTTTAAGATTAGCAACATAAAACCTAAATCTTGCTAGAACAAATTAAGTATTGAAAGTCCAAATCAATTTGCATGATTGAATTGATGCATAAATTCCATAAATTCAAGCTTTAGTTATAGGATAGTGAGTCTAAATAAGATATAGCAAGAGATTGGGGTGCAGTTCAGAGGTAGAGATTAGTCTAACATGCATAATGCCTGCGTTTAAGTTCAACACTGAGAAACTAAACAAAATAAGGTTGCATAAAATTCAATGGAGTTAGTGATGTCTAGGTAGCCCAGGGATGAAGGGAGTGGGGAAAGAATAAAGAAAAGACAGACTCAGGGTAGAAACTGGAAGATGTTATTTATAATTTTATGTGCAAGTGTGTGTGTGTGTGTGTGTGTGTGTGTGTGTGTGTGTGTGTGTGTGTGTACCACCAGTGTGCATGAACCTGTGGAGACCAGAAGAGGGCATCAAATCCTCTGGACCTGGAGTTACAGAAGGTTATGAGCTCCATGGGTGCTGGGCTCTGTAATAGCAACCAGCGCTCTTAATTGCTGAGCCATCTCTCCAGCCCCATACACTGGAGAAGTTCAGTTTAAATTATTTAGACTAGTTGTCAGAGTGTTTCCTAAATGCAGCTGTCTTCCATGCTTCCTTCCTTCCTTCCTTCCTTCCTTCTTTCCTTCCTTCCTGTCCTCCTTCCTTTCTCTTTCCTTTTTTTCTTTAATACTGACTGCTTTATTCAAATGAAGCCCCAACTTTTCTCCTGGACAGAGCAGTGCTGTACAGGCCGCTGCCGCACTCCTTGTGGTATATGCTCAGTCTGTTCCCCGCTCTTAGATGTGTTTAACACGTCTTCCTCTACTTCTCCATTCCTTCTGACCTAGCCTCCAAGGAAAGCTCTTTCTTGATGTGCAATCAAGAATGGAGATGACCTCCATTTTGGAATGCTAGTTAATAAATTATAGAAATAATTGAAAAAGCAACTGTCTCTGAAGCATAAACTGAGGAGGGTGGCTTTCCAGTTCAGTTCTTCAGTACGAGGTTAAGGGATCCTGCTCTAGAATGGCAGACTGAGGACGTGGGAAAAGTTGAGCCTCTAGAAAAGCAGCCAGAGCACTCACAAAACACAAAACCAGTAAACATTTATTTTTTCCAGAGTCTGGAATTAACCAAGAAGCTGCAAAAACCATTGGGGGCTTGCCGAGGAGTCAAGATCAGAGTGTGGGTGAGCTGGTGAGCCTGGTGGTTTTCACTTCCTTGTTCCCAGCGCCTTTCCCTGTTTCTCTGTAGCTTTGAAAGCCAAACTGTGATGGCTGAAAAGCATTTGCCTCAGCCACAGGAAGGCAGGGGATGCAGCTGAGCTCCAGAAGCCCCATCCCACAGGACTGTCTCCACTTGACCTGAATGGCAGCTCCCTTCAAAGCTCTCTCTTCCTCTGTCTTTATTTGATCTCTCTCAGAATTGGTTCTGTACAAACAATTTCATACCTGAGGCATTTTTCAAAAACAAACTCAGCCACCTGAGGGGAAAAGGAATTTGGAAAGAAGAAAGAACTTGGAAAGAAAAAAGAACTGGCAATCTCTATCTTTTTTTAAAAGGATTTATTTTCAGTTATGTGTACCCAGTATTTGTCTTTGTATGCAATGTGCTCATGAGTGCAGGTGCATGTAGGGTCCAAAAGGAAGCACTGGAAACCCTGGAGCTGGAGACACAGGTATTTGTGAGCCCCAACATGGGTGCTGAGAACTAAGTCAATTCCTCTGGAAGAGCAGACACTTGATCACTGAGCCATTTCTCTAGTCCCTGCATCAGAATCTTAAAAGGGAAAATTTGAATGATACAATCACTGTGTGGTGTGAAAAGCTCTGGTATATTCCTGAGGATTCAGAAAAGCATGTTCAATGGTAGGACAGTAAATGTCCCTAGGGATAACCTCGGGAGACCCCAATGTCTCCTCTGAATGGCTTTGCATCTTTGGGCAGGCAGTAAGTGATGGTTGGGTAGGTTCTGAAATGCTTGCTGGAATGTGGACACTCCTTAATGTCTATATGAGTCTCCACAAAGAGTGAGGTCAGTGTGTGTAAGGAACCAGCCTTTGAATTATTAGCTGGCCATCAAGCTAATGGAACAGAGATCTTGGTGGCCACATGAGACAGAACAAAGACTTTGAAGAACAACTCCATCACATAAACAACAAGCCACAACATGAAACCCCATGATGGGGGAAATCTCACATCCCAAGTTTATTGAATGTTTGTTTCTCCCTCTCACACACAAACATGAAACATACGAAGAAATGCAGAAAGATGATGCATGCACATGGGAAAAACAGGTATGACTAGAAGTCATGCCCAGAGCAGCCTAGACTTACTAAAAACATACTTTAAATAAATGATCACAAATGTATTCAAAGAACTAAAAGAAACCATATTTAAGGAATTAAAGAATCAGAGCAACATTTACCAACCACACAGTAAAAATCTACAGAGAATGTACCACATTTTCTCCATCCATTCTTTGGTTGAGGGGCATCTAGGCTGTTTCCAGTTTCTGGCTATTACAAATAGTGCTGCTATGAACATTGTTGAACAGATGCCTTTGTTGTATGAATGTGCTTCTTTTGGGTATATGCCTAGGAGTGGAATTGCTGGATCTTGTGGTAGACTCATTCCCATTTTCTTGAGGAGTCACTATACTGATTTCCAAGGTGGCTGTACAATGGAATCTTGAAATTTGCAGAAAAATGGATGGAACTCGAAGAAACCCAATCACAAAAAGACAAACATGATATGTACTCACTCATATGTGGATTTTAGACTTAGAGTAAGGGATTACCATCCTACAGTCCACACTGCCAGAGAAACTAGTAAACAAGGAAGACCCTAAAAGAGACAAACTTTGTCCCCTGGAGAAGGGGAAAGGGTCACCATACCCTGAGCAAATTGAGAACATGGGGAGAGGGAGGAGGAAGCTACGAGAGTGAGAAGGGAAGAAAAGGAAGGATGCAGAGGTCATGAGGAAGCAGAAATTTTGAGTCAGGTGTAGATTAGAAGAAAGGACATATGATAGGTAGGGTTTTAGTTGGCGGGGGGGTGGTAGGGGAGGAAGGGAGGGAGAAGGGAACTGGGATCATCATGTAATTCAATCTTGTTTGTAATTCAAATATATAAAAAAACAAAAAAATCTACAGAGAAATGGGGACTTGAGAAAGGAAACAAAGATACATTTCGGAGTTTATGGTACAATAACTGAAGTGAGAATGTCACGGGATGGGCTTCATAGCAGGGTGAGATGACAGAAAGGAAAAAATCAAAATGGAAAAAACAAAACAAAACAAAAACAAAAACCAACCAAACAGCACAAGGAGAGCATTTATTGTTTTATAAGTCACGTAGTCATCAGGGCTCAGAAGTTTCATGGTCTTCTATCTCCCAACTAGACCCCAGGAAAGTCAAGGTAAAATTCACTCAAGTCTGAGTCAGAGACTCCAAGGGGCCAGTGGATTGAATCCCAGAGACCAATGGAGGTAGAGACAAGCTCTAACATCCCAGAATAGAAAAGTTTCCGAGTTCTAGAAAGACAACCTCTGCTTCCATCTTTTTGTTCTATCTGTACTCTTGGAGGATTGAATTACTCCACCCTACCCCACCCCACAGCTCACCAGGTCATACCTTCTTTTGGAAGCCCACTTACAGGCACAACCAGAAATAATGTTTCACCAACTGTCTAGGTATCCATGAGTCCAGTCAAACTGGTGGATAAAATTAAACACCAGAAGTGGATACTATCAATTGCCTCCCAGCATCCTTCCCAATGTATGTTTGGATTTTCTCTCTCTTTACAGTGTACTGCATGTACTTCTTGGGGAGCTCTGAGACTCAGCTTAACAAGGTCCATGCTGTACATTAAAACTCATGTTGAGTGGCATTAAAATATACACATTTCCCAAGACCCTTGTCAAGACAGTGTAACTTAATTGGTATAGAAGAGAACCATGCATTTGCATTATGTAAAAGGTTTTTCAGATCACTGTATTGGGCATGTGTTATGGGTTGACTAGTGACCCTTCCCAGTTCATACACAGAAATCTGAAGCTCCAGCACCTTATTTGGAAATAGAATAGTTTTGGGTATGGCTAATTAGATGAGGTTCTATTGGAGTGGGATGTAACACAATACAAATGGCATCTTTATAAAAAGAAAAAAGAGGGCGGAGGTCTAGAAATTGCTCTGTGGTTAGAGCTGCTCTTGCAGAGGACTTGGATTCAATTTCCAGCCTCCCCATGGAGACTCACAACTTCAGTTTCAAGGTATCTAGTAGCTTCTTCAGGCTTCCACATGCAGTGCATACACATGGTGCTGACACATATATACAGGCAAAACTTGCATACACACAAAATAAGTAAATCTAAAAAGAGGAATAATAAGTATAGAAGGAAAGAAAGGGGGTGGGGCTGGTGAGATGGGTTAGTGGGTAAAGGGCTTATGTGTAATGAAGATCTGGATTTTAATCTCCAGAACTCAGGCAAAGCTGGGCATGGTTGCGTGATCCTGAAAGCCCAGTGCTCTTATGGCAAGATTGGGAGGTGGTAATGGGAGAATCCCTGGTATATATGCTCTATGGTAACAACTAAAAGATCCTTTCTCACACAAGTTTGAAGGCATGAGGAACAATGCCTGAGGCCTCCCTCTGTTGTCCTAACCTGCACTGTGGCATGCATGCCCTTGCACTGACACACATGAACTTAAACACACACACACACACACACACACACACACACACACACACACACACACCACTTGAGAAAGAAAGAGGGGGGAAAAAGGAGGAAGATGGGACTGTAGCATTAGTTCTAATAGGTCTTAATAATAAAAGCCTGCTTGGGTTAGACATGCCCAGGCAGGGAGGGGCTCCCTGAATCTGGAAACACCCCAATCTTCCTTCCTGTTCCACCAACTTGATCCATAACGAGGTGAGTGACCCTCTGTTCTTACCCAACTCCCGTCCAAAGCCCCATTCACCCCGATCTCTCTGGTCCTGCACCCACTTGGAGTAGACCTTCCCAGGCAGGGAGGAACTCCCTGAGTCTGGAAACACCCCACTCTTCCTTCCCATTCCGCTGACCTGACCCCTACGGTGGCCTAACTCCTTCAGAGTGAGGAGACTACCAGGAGAGGCAAGACCATCCAGAGCTGCGGACATTGAATCCCTGGCCCACACACACCACTGGGTCACAAGAGGAGATAGAGAGACCCCACCTGCACCCACTGGAAGAAGATATGGGAAGAAGACAGAATAAGAACCCACTCAACAACAGAAAGACCAATATGACACCACCAGAATCTAGGGACTCCACACCAGCAAGATCTGAAAAGCCCAACACAGAGCATGAAGAAGAGATGGACCTCAAAAATTATCTCAGCAAGATGATAGAGACCTTTAAAGAGGAAACAAGAAAATCCCTTAAAGAAATAGAAGAAAAAGCAAGCAAAAAATTACTCGAAATGGAGGAAAAGACAAACCAAAAAATTCAAGAAATAAATAAATCTCTTAAAGAATCTAAAGAAACCCAAGAAAAAACAACCAAACAAGTGAAGGAAGCTCTTGAAACAGTTCAAAGCATGAAAGCTGAAATAGACACAATAAAAAGAACACAGAATGAGGTGATGCTGGAAATGGAAAGGCTAGATAAATGATCAGGAACTAAAGATGTGAGTATAACTAATAGAATTCAAGAGATGGAAGAGAGAATCTCAGCTATTGAAGACTCGCTAGAAGATATACCTTCATCGACCAAAGAAAACCTCAAGTCCAACAAATCCCTAACACAAAATATCCAGGAAATATGGGACACTGTGAAAAGACCAAACCTAAGAATAATAGGTATAGAAGAAGGTGAAGAAACACTGCTCAAAGGTACAGAAAACATATTCAACAAAATCATAGAAGAAAACTTCCCCAACCTACAGAAAGATATACCTATGAAAGTACAAGAAGCTTACAGAACACCAAACAGACTGGACCACAAAAAGAAGTGTCCCCCCCCCACAACATAATAATCAAAACACCAAATCTACAGAATAAAGAGAAAATATTAAGAGCAGCAAAGGAAAAAGGCCAAGTAACATATAAAGGCAAACCAATCAGAATCACACCCGACTTCTCAATGGAAACTCTGAAAGCCAGAAGGTCTTGGATAGATACCCTACAAGCACTAAGGGAGCATGGATGTCAAGCCAGACTACTGTACCCAGCAAAACTTTCAATCACTATAGATGGAGAAAACAAGATATTCCATGACAAAAACAGATTTAAACAATATATATCCACAAATCCAGCACTGAAGGAGGTTCTGGAAGGAAAACTCCACCCCAACGAACATAACTACACTCACAAAAACACAGGCAATAGATAATCTAATCTTACCAAACACAAAAAGAAACAGGAGGGCGATATCCACACACAATGACACCACCAACAATAAATCCAAAACAAACAAGAACCAACAAACAATGGACATTAATATCCCTAAATGTCAATGGTCTTAACTTACCCATAAAAAGATATAGGCTAACAGAATGGATACGAAGACAGAATCCATCCTTCTGCTGTTTACAAGAAACACACCTCAACTTCAAAGACAGGTGTTACCTCAGAGTAAAAGGATGGGAAAAAACTTTCCAATCAAATGGGCCCAAGAAACAAGCTGGTGTAGCAATCCTAATATCTAACAAATTAGACTTCAAACTAAAATCAATCAAAAAAAGATGAAGAAGGGCATTTCATACTCATCACAGGAAAAGACCATCAGGATGAAGTCTCAATCCTGAACATCTATTCCCCAAATACAAAGGCACCCACATTTGTAAAAGAAACATTACTAAAGCTCAAACCACACATAAACCACACACACTTATAGTAGGAGACTTCAACACCCCCCTTACACCACTAGACAGGACTACTAGACAGAAACTTAACAAAGAAACAAAGCATCTGACAGAAGTTATTACCTAACTGGGTTTAACAGATATCCATAGAACATTCCATCCAAACACAAAAGAATATACCTTCTTCTCAGCGCCACATGGAACCTTCTCTAAAATTGACCACATAGTTGGCAGCACAGCAAACCTCCACAGTTACAAAAGAATTGAAATAACCCCCTGTATCTTATCAGATCACCATGTATTAAAGCTAGAATTCAACAGCAATACCAATTGCAGAAAACCTACATATTCATGGAAATTGAATAATACCCAATTGCACCAATCCTGGGTTGAGGAAGAAATAAAAAAAGAAATTAAAGACTTCCTAGAATTTAATGAGAACATAGACACAACATACTCAAACTTATGGGACACTATGAAAGCAGTGCTAAGAGGAAAGTTCATAGCACTAAGTGCCCACATGAAGAAACTGGAGAAAAGTCACACTAGAGAATGGACAGAACAACTGAAAGCTTTAGAGCAAAAAGAAGCAAACTCACCAAGGAGGAGTAGACGCCAGGAAATAATCAACCTGAAGGCTGAAATCAATAAAGTAGAAACTAGGAAAACAGTACAAAGAATCAATGAAACAAAGAGTTGGTTCTTTGAGAAGATCAACAAGATGGACAAACCTCTAGCCAAACTAACCAAAAGGCAGAGAGAGAGAGAGAGCATGCTAATTAGCAAAATCAGAAAAGAAAAGGGGGATATAACAACAGACACCGAGGAAATCCAGAGAATCTTCAGGTCATACATTGAAAACCTGTACTCCACAAAATTCAAAAATCTAAAGGAAATGGACAGTTTTCTGGAGAGCTATCACTTACCAAAATTAAATCAAGAACAGATAAGTAGATTAAATCAACCTATAACCCCTAATGAAATAGAAGCAGTCATCAAAAGCCTTCCAACCAAAAAAAGCCCAGGGCCAGATGGCTTCACTGCAGAATTCTAGAAATTCAAACAAGAGCTAATTCCAGTACTCTTCAAATTGTTCCGCACAATAGAAGCAGATGGGATATTTCCAAACTCTTTCTACAAGGCTACAATCACTCTGATACCCAAGCCACACAAAGATATGACTAACAAAGAGAACTACAGACCAATATCCCTCATGAAATCAATGCTAAAATACTCAATAAAATATTGGCGAACCGAATCCAAGAACATATCAGAAAAATCATCCACCATGATTAAGTAGGCTTCATCCCAGGGATGTAAGGATGGTTCAACATACAAAAATCCATCAATGTAATCCACCATATAAACAAACTGAAAAAGAAAAACCACACGCATGATCTTCTCACTAGACACTGAAAAGGCCTTTGACAAAATCCTTCGTCCCTTCATGATAAAGATCTTGGAGAGAACAGAAATAACAGGAACATATCTAAACACGATAAATGCAATATACACCAAATCAATAGCCAACATCAAACTAAATGGAGATAAACTCAAAGCGTTTCCTCTAAAATCAGGAACAAGACAAGGCTGTCCACTCTCTCCATATCTCTTCAATATTGTACTTGAAGTTCTAGCTAGAGCAATAAGACAAGAAAAGGGGATCAAAGGGATACAAATTGGAAAGGAAGAAGTCAAACTTTCACTATTTGCAGATGACATGATAGTCTACATTAGTGACCCGAAAAACTCTACCAGGGAACTCCTACAGCTGATAAACACCTTCAGCAAGGTAGCAGGATACAAAATTAACTCAAAAAAATCAGTAGCCCTACTATATACAGATGATAAATCCAATGAGAAAGAAATCAGGGAAACATCACCTTTCACAATATCCACAAGCAACATAAAATATCTTGGGGTAACACTAACCAAAAAAGTGAAAGACCTGTACAATAAGAACTTCGAGACTTTAAAAAAAGAAATTAAAGAAGATACCAGAAAATGGAACGATCTCCCATGCTCTTGGATAGGTAGAATCAACATAGTAAAAATGGCAATCCTGCCAAAAGCAATCTACAGATACAATGAAATCCCCATCAAACTCCCAACACAGTTTTTCATAGACATTGAAAGAACAATACTCAACTTTATATGGAAAAACAAAAAACCCAGGATAGCCAAAACAACTCTTTACAATAAAGGATCTTCTGGAGGCATCACCATCCCTGACTTCAAGCTCTACTATAGAGCCATAGTTCTGAAAACAGCTTGGTATTGGCACAAAAATAGACAGATAGACCAATGGAATCGAATTGAAAACCCTGATATTAACCCACGCACATACGAACACCTTATTTTTGACAAAGGTGCTAAATCTATACAATGGAAAAAAGATAGCATCTTCAACAAATGGTGCTGGCACAATTGGATTCGGACATGCAAAAGATTGCAGATTGATCCATACCTGTCACAATGCACAAAACTTAAGTGCAAATGGATCAAAGATCTCACCATAAATCCAGTCACACTGAATCTTCTAGAAGAGAAAGTGGGAATTACCCTTGAACAAATTGGCACAGGAGACTGCTTCCTGAACATTACGCCAGTAGCACAGACATTGAGGTCTGAAATTAATAAATGGGACCTCCTGAAACTGAGAAGTTTCTGCAAGGCAAAGGACACAGTCAGTAAGACAAAACGACCACCCACAGAATGGGAAAAGATATTCACCAATCCCACATCTGACAGAGGGCTGATTTCCAAAATACATAAGGAGCTCAAGAAGCTAGACACCAAAACACCAAACAATGAAATTAAAAAGTGGGGTGTAGAACTAAATAGAGAATTCTCAACAGAGGAATCTGAAATGGCTGAAAGACACTTAAGAAAGTGTTCAAAATCCTTGGCCATCAGAGAAATGCAACTCAAAACAACTCTGAGATACCACCTCACACCTGTCAGAATGGCTAAAATCAAAAATACCAATGACAACCTATGCTGGAGAGGATGCAGAGAAGAAGGAACACTCCTCCATTGCTGGTGGGAGTGTGAACTTGTAAGACCACTTTGGAAATCAGTATGGCAGTTGCTCAGAAAAATGGGAATCAGTCTACCTCAAGATCCAGCCATTCCTCTCTTGGGTATATACCCAAATAGTGCATGTTCATACAACAAGGACATATGTTCAACCATGTTCATAGCAGCATTGTTTGTAATAGCCAGAACCTGGAAACAACCTAGATGCCCCTCAACTGAAGAATGGATAGAGAAAATGTGGTACATTTATACAATGGAGTACTACTCAGCAGAAAAAAGCAATGGAATCTTGAAATTCACAGGCAAATGGATGGAACTAGAAGAAACCATCCTGAGTGAGGTAACCCAGTCACAAAAAGACAAACATGGTATGTACTCACTCATATATGAATTTTAGACATAGAGCAAAGGATTACCAGCCTATAATCCTCTTCACCAAAGAAACTAGGAAACATGAAGGACTCTAAGGGATAAATGGACCCCAGGAATGTGAAGTGGCATGAACTCCTGAACTAATTGGGAGCATGAGGGTAGGGGAGAGGGAGCTGCCACAAGAAGAGCAGGAGAAGAGGAGTAGAGGAGAGGAAATGGAGGAGCAGAAATATTGAGTCAGGGGAAGAATAGAGGAGAAAGAGCAGGATGAGAGACACCATATCAGAGGGAGCCACTATAGGTCTGAGAAGAGATCTGGAACTAGGGAGATCTCCAGAGACCTACAAGGATGACACAATCTGACATTCCAGGCAATGGTGGAGAGGATAACCTAAAAAACCTAAAAAGAGATTGATGACTACTCTCTATGCCATCCTAGAGCCCTCATCCAGTGCCTGATGGAAGCAGAGACAGACATCCACAGATATACACTGAGCTGAAATCTGGAATTTAGTTGGAGAGAGGGAGGAATGAAGATCAAAGGGGTCTGTACCAGGTTGGAGAAACCCACAGAAATAGTTGGCCTGAACAAGGGAGAGCACATCGAGCCCAGATGCTGTCTGGGAGGCCAGTACAAGACTGATCCAGACCCCTGAACATGGATGTCAATAAGGATGCCTCTGCACTCCAGGGAGCCTCTGGAAGTGGATTAGTATTTTTCCCTGGTGTGAGAAGGGACTTTGAGAGCCCATCCCACGTGAAGGGATACACTCTGGCCCTGGACACATGGGGAAGGGCCCAAGCCCAGCACAGGAAGATTTGGTGGATTTTGCAGTGCTCCCATTGGGGGCCCTACCCTGCTTGGGGAGTGGAGGGTGGATAGGGTGTGGGGGGGTAGGTCGGGGTGGGGGAGGAGAGGTGGGGGTGAGAGGAGGGAGAGGGAGAAGGGACTTACATGTGAAACAAGCTTGTTCCCTAACTTGAACTAATAAAAAAATTAAATAATAATAATAATAATAATAATAATAATAATAATAATAATAATAAAAACCCGGAGTCAGATATTAGGGTGTGAAAGCTGAAAGAGCAGAGAAGCAGAGCAGCCACTAGAGCTCTTACTTCTATGATGTCCTCAGACTGAAAAGAGAGCAATTTCCTGTCTCTTCCCACCATCTCTGCCCAGCCATCTCACTTCCTGTCTGTCCTCCAGACCTCTATGGTTAGCCAGTAGCTAGCTTTGCCTTCTGATATTCAGGCAAACTTTATTTGTTAGATTACAAACAAGATATCACCACATGGGACAAATCATGTTGACATCTCACTCTTGGATATACTGCATCTCCAGAAGTATGAAGCACTAATTGGTGTCATGCAGGTCACATGTCTGTGACACTTCATTACACAGACTTATAAGACAAAGACAGCCTCCACGGTGGTCAACCACTAGCTAAATTGGACTCTGAAGCCTAAGTACAAGCCAATGGACACATAACTAAACATTGTCCTAGCCAATAGAACACCAGGGTAGATAAGCCAAACTAATGTAAATGATGCTATCCTGACCAAATAACTCCACGCTTCCTTTCTAGGCAGTGTGTCACAATGGCATAAATCTCAGAGCTATGACAGCTGCCCTGACACTTGAGAATAAGAACAACAGAAGATGTAACAACAGCAAAAAACACTGGAGTGGGGTTACCAAGTCAGGCTCCAGCCATGCGAGTGATCCATGCATGTGCTGATTGAATACTTCAATTTCTTTCTCTCTCTTTCTTCTTGTGCCTGACAACCAACTTATTTACAAGTAGCTACAACTTCTGATAAAAAAAGTGTTCAGTTGATACCAAATCAGGAAGATTTTCTTATCCATCCCCATTTCCCACCTTCACAAAAGAGACACATTCCATTTGCAGGCTATTGGGTATTATTCCTTATGTTTAAAATCTGTCTACCTACATACAGTAAGGCATATCTAATTTTCTTCACCTCCATACTTTTTCTCATTTGGAATCATGCCACATACATTTATGTGATTAGGTTAAACAAACTCTTGATTTTGCTGTTGGATTTATCCCAGTTCTGGCAATGATCCCAAGGTAAGGGTTTTTGGTTCACGCTGCTGAATATTAATGGTTGGACTCATAACAACAGGTTAGCCTTATTTTAAAATCATAGCTTTGGGCCAGAGAAACAACCTTGTTGTGGTCTATAAGGCTAAATCTGAAAAGTGAGTCATGGTTTGAGACACAGCAGGCTTCTGAGATTTAAGATACATACAAATCACTGGAGGTCATTGTTAAAATGTAGATTGGGGTTCAGGAGGAACTTTGTATTTCTATATTTTAATAGGATCCCAGGTGATGCCTGGTCCATAGAGGATCTTATAACAGAGGGGAAGGGCTGCTTTATCATTAGAAACAGGTAAATACAAGAGTGAGTGGCAAGGTCAGGTGGTGGCGAGAGAGCCAGCCCCGCAGAGAGTGTTAGAGTTAAAATAACATGAGCTCTCACGTGGAGAGATGGATGGGTGGACAACAGCTTCCTGCTCCACTTGAACCACGGTGCAACCAAGCATGGACAACAAGCATCTAAGGGTGACTTCCCCAAACGAAAGTCTTTGTCCTGTTTCCCAGACCTGAGCCTGATGGGTGTTGTCTTTCTGTATAGATGTATCTCTTACTGGTTAATGAATAAAACACTGTTCAGCCAATGAGGCAGGAAGATAGGTGGGACTAAGAGACAAGGAGAATTCTGGGAAAGGCACCAAAGGAGTAACAGGTCCAGATCCTTCTCCGGGAAGACAAGACCACGTGGAAATGCATAAATAAATAGAAATGGGTTAATAATTAAGACAGAGCTAGCCAATAAGTAGCCCTAGCCACTGGCCAACACTTTTATAACTAATATAGCATCTGTGTGTTTATTTGGGGTTGAGTTGGCTGCAGGACCTGGCTGGCAGGCAAGAAAACTCAGTAACACCAGTCAGTTTTGAGACCTGGGACTCAAGGACAGAGAAGAGATGGCCTCCGAGAAAGGAAATGCCACTATGACAGCAAGTGGGGTGGTGTTTTGAACTGAGTTTCTGTCCCTTACACAAGAAAAATTCTACCCAATAAACAAATATGGATTTTCTTTTTCTTTCCTTTTTTTTTTTTTTTTTTTTTTTTGGTTTTTCGAGACTGGGTTTCTCTGTGGCTTTTGGAGGCTGTCCTGGAACTAGCTCTTGTAGACCAGGCTGGTCTTGAACTCACAGAGATCCATCTGCCTCTGCCTCCCAAGTGCTGGGATTAAAGGTGTGTGCCACCAACGCCCGGCCAAATATGGATTTTCTAAGTCCTGAAGTACTAAAACTTTCAGGATAATGTCCCTTTCTCTTGGGTTCCAAATTATGTTGAAAGTCAGGGCACAGCACACTTCTACATGCATACTTCATTTTTCAAACAGGAATTCTGTAGTTTTAAAAATAAGTTGGCAGGTGCTAGGCAGCACTGAAAAACAAAACAAATGTAGAAATAGCTAAATCGTGGAGAAACAGCTCCAAGCTGGATTGTAAAGTAACATGAGCAGAGCAAAGTCACAAAAGATCGATTTGGCTCTGGCAAACAAAAGGGGAAGTCATCCAGGCCACTTTGGGACTGAGCGGGGCTCCTTCAGCTGTACTTTTAAAAGGGAATTCTTGGTCCCATGCCTGTTGCTACACTCTGTTTCACTTCTTTCATATAATTGATTGTTTATGAACCCTTCAGCCTTCCTAACTTGGTAGTCAGACAGAATCCAGCCTGCCAGGTTATTTCTGGTTGATGGCTACCTGATGGCACATGCCAGGTAGGGGAAATCAGGTTCCAAGACTATGCCAAGATTTGGCTTTCAGCGGGTGCATAATTTCTGTACATCTCCACAATCTTGGGTATCGATAGGGAGACTCTCCCATTAGGATCTGTTGTAAATTCCACATGACATCCTTCTTCTCCACAGATGTTGTACGGCCAGAAGCACAACCCAGACCTGCTGGAGGATTCTTTCTTCTCCTTGGGGGACACACAAAGCTGAATGCCATCAAATGGCTCCAACCAGCATCTCCACATATATCTCACACAGCCGCTGCAGTTAAAGTTTAAAAAAAAGTTATTTTGCAAAGGTCTGCAGTTGCCCTCTGCTATACAACAGGGACCTATACAATAGGGACCCAAAGGGAGGTAGTGTCTCTTAGTTGTTTGAGGATGGTGTTAAATTTTGTCATATCCCCATGACTCACCATTTTTGCCTGAAAGGTAGCCTCCTCTACCAGTTCTTACTCACAGGCAAGTGAATACATTTTGAATGTGTATGTCCATTTTAATAACAATAGGTAGACTAGGGAAATGGCCAATGGGTCCTACTGTGAGTTGTACTTGAGGAAATGCTCCATTTGCTTCCTGGACTGCAGGTACCCTACTTCTTTGTAGGTAGGTCCAGCTCTAACAGTCTTTTGCCTGAACACTGCCCCTCCCACAAGTTGAGAGTGAGGAACAACTAGAGGCCTTCAGGGCCATTCAGCAATGATGGTGTGTTTCACCACCATCTTGAGAGCTAATCCCGAAGGAATGTTTTCAAAGCCCGAATCTTCTTGGGGACTCATAGACTGATTCTGGCTTTGCCAGGTCCACATTTGTCTGTTCTCTTCTGACCAGTGTGCAATACATACTCCCAGGTAAAATAATACACTCTTTCCAGACTATGCCATCCTAAGGACAGTGAAGGTAGACTTTGCTTGGTATTTAGCAGCAAAACAGACCACAATGCAGGCAGTTTGTTTAGTTTAGCTACCCACACTCTTGGGGCTAAATTCTACAAGCACTCAGATGACGTCTACAACTCACAAAAACGTGCTGAAATCTGCTGTGATGGGAGTTTTAGCTTGGTTAGGTTTGGTTTGGTTTGGTTTTTTGAGACGGTTTCTCTGTGTAGCTTTGGAGCCTGACCTGGAACTCACGCTATAGCCCAGGCTGGACTTGAACTCACAGAGAACTGCCTACCTTTGTCTCCAAAGTGCTGGGATTAAAGGCATGCACCACCACCTGGTTATGACAGGAGTTTTTAAAGCCATAATTTTTCTGTTACCTTTGGCTGTGAAGGCAATAGTGACCTCTGTTTGCTTATCCATCTATATTTGCCTTTAAGCTGTGAAAAGAATAGAAAACCTCTGCTCCCTCTACATGCTTCTGTGGAACAAAAGCAGAGCTTTGTGTATGCTAAGCACCCATTCTCTCGTCCAACCACATCTCCAGTGCCACCTGTGGCCTTTTAATGACATCAGGATACTACTGAAGCTATTGAAAGGACACTTCATTGTTTTGAGTTCATCCATGGTTTGGATTCATCTCTCCCTCTCCTGTGCTCATAAATACATGGATAGCATTGTTCCCAAAGAAGCTCACATCTAAGAGTTAGATTTGAAAGAAGGGCTAGGAATACTTTTGTAACTATTTCTTTTGTTTGTTCTTTGAGAACGAAGACTCTATGCTGGTGGAAAAGTTTGGAATTAACAGCTCATTGCTATGCTCCAGGGACCTACTGCTGAGGCCACTAGCTCTCTGGAAGGAAACGTTTGCCCTCAAAGATCCTGTAAGTGTAGTTCTTCAGGTGGGAACGCACTGACCACAGCTGGGTGGATGCAGATGGCTTCTGTCCATGAACATCCTGTCGTGGTGCTGGTGGAAGACTTGAGGGCAGAAAACAAAAATAAACTAAATAAATTAAGTTTCCAAATGGCCTAGGAATATTTTTATTGTCAGCCATATTTCTACTTTTTAAAAGACACTATTAAAATGAGTACAATGAGTTATTTCCTAGTTCTTCCATTAGTACCCATTTGCCATCACCCCTCGTGAATACAAGCATCTCTGGAGTTTTCTCTCTTTGTTTTGGGCTTTCTATTGCTGTTTTTTGCATGTGTGTGTATGGGGGTGGGGGTTACCTATGTGTGTGGGTGTGGGGTGGGGGGGATAGAAGCCAGAGGACACCTTAGGTGCCATCTATCTTGTTTTTTATACAAGGCAGGTGTTTTTTGTACTTTCCATTGGCCTGGAGCTTGTTAATTATGCTAGACTGGCTGGCCTGGGGACCTGCCTTATTTACTGCTACAGACTGAGGATGACAAGCATGTGACACTACCCCTGGCTCTTTTTTTATGTGGGTTCTGGGGATCAAAGTGATTTCCTCATGCTTGGGCGGCACACACTTTACCGATGGAGCCATCTCCTTCTTCTGCCCTTGATGTTATATGGCTCTGATGCCCCCATTGCTTTTAAACATAGCAAGTCATGTGCATCTGTTTTTGCATTATGACTTCTGTTGGAGTGTCAATCTAATGCATGCAATATGCCATGTTTAAAGTTTTCTGTGTTGGGTCATGGAGGGGCCTTCCAGGCCATGACTGTGAGAATAACAGGAAAGGCTAGTTCATATCTGACTATTGAAAAGTTTCCTAGCACATTAAAATCTATGCCCCAGTAGCTGTTGTCAACTTCCTTCATCTATCGGAGTGTAGGCCAAACAGAATTGGTTTGATTCCTTTTCACATCATTTGAAGTAGCTGTTGTGGCCCAAATCATCTTCTCAATAGGCCATGTCTTCCCTTGGTTTGGCAAACTCTCTTCATTGAAAAGAGTTGCAATTTTCCCTACTGACATCCCCATTTCTTTGGGATCCATTGTTTCAACCATCTGGTAGTGAGATTGAATGACACAAGTGTTTCTTTGGGATGTCTTCATTTCTGCCATGCGTGTTACAGTGGGTACACACACACACACACACACACACACACACACACACACACACACACAGAAAAGGTGCACACCAGATCACTCACACCAGGCTTTCACATCCTTAATGTTTGTTCAGCTCTTATGTGCCAGGCACAGCAGGAGATTTAAAAGCATGACCATGTGTAGCAGAACATTTCTAAAGTAGACATGATGCATAATGACTCACACAGTACAGATGCAAGACAGGTGATCTGTCTTCCTAAGGTCAATCAGGAAGAGATGAGCCAAGCCTTGGATGGGTCTTCTTGACCGCACATCCCAGTTATTTTTACTGAATGTTCTGTTTCTACTTGCTTTGAGCAACAGGGTTCTTCCAGGTCAGTTTTGCTCATGGAATCTGGGAGGGTCACAGCAAACTTGTGGAGACGGCCTAAAATACCTGTCTGGTCATTCTCAATGTCTTTATCTGACTCATGCACACCCACAGGCTTTAAGTATCGCAAGGTCCATAATTTCTGAGATCTGACCTAGACCTGACCTGAGGATTGCTTCTCCCAGTGGGGAGGTGTTGTGCTCTGGGCTAGGTGTTACCACACTCTTTCTAGCTTGGATGTCTTGGTATGTGTGGCCACTACCTTGATCACCAACAGCAAGTTGGCTCCACTCAGTAGGTTGCAAGAGCAAAAAAAAACAGGATCAATGTGTTTACCTGGGTTGAATGCCCAAGTACAGGTATAGTATCAGCTCTCAGGTTTCTCACGGAATATCTGTGTTGAAGAACAAAGTGTTCTTTTCCTAAGACAGGTATTCATTCTCACACTTGGCTTTTAGGAAGCAAAGCAACAAAACCCACTGATGAAAAAGGGAGCCAACAGTCCCAGCCACCCAGGAGACTATTCCCCTCCAGCCCTGACAAGCTTCCCTGTTTTCCAGGAGATGCTGAGGCTATCGTTTGCTTTTGGCCTACAGTTGTGCCTCTTTCCTTATAAAAAAATTTTAAAGATTACTTTATTATTTTAAATTATGTATATATGTATGGGAAGGGATGTGTACACATGAGGGCAGGTGCCCTGGGAGTCCAGAGGTGTTGGACCTCCTTCCTGTAACTAGAGTTACAGGAAGCTGTGAGCCACAGGATTAGGGTGCTGAGAACTGGACCCATGTCTTCTGGGAGAGCAATAGGTGTCCTTAACCACTGAGCCATCTTTCCAGTCCTTCAGACTCCACTCTTTTTTTTTTTTTCTTTTTTGTTTTTTCAAGACAGGGCTTCTCTGTGGCTTTGGAGGCTTTCCTGGAACTAGCTCTTGTAGACCAGGCTGGCCTCGAACTCACAGAGATCCGCCTGCCTCTGCCTCCCAAGTGCTGGGATTAAAGGCATGTGCCACCAACGCCTGGCCCAGACTCCACTCTTACATCATAGCCAAAGTGACTGTGGATTCTCAAGGCCTCCTTAACAGGAAAATGCCAAGAATTAAGGGAAAGAAGTGGCATCTTCCTTGGTTACAGTCAAGTAGCTTCCACATGCAGCGTGTGAAAGAAAGTCTAAGGTGTTTTGATCTTCCATCCTTCAGGCAGAGCCAGCGCTATCTTCAGCTATGACAAAGTAATGAACTGCCTTTTCCATATCAAGATTGAAAGCATACTGGAGCTGGAGAGATGGCTCAGTGGTCCAGAACACACACTGCCTTGTACGAGTTTGGTTCCCAGCACTCAAATTAGGCATCTCACAACCTCCCATTATTCTAGCTTCAGAGGAAAGCCTTCTGGCCTCTGTGGACATCTGCACTCAGATACACAAAATTTGAAACACACACACACAAAAAAAAAAAAAATAAATTAGTTAATTAAAAATTTAGTGTGGTGGCACAAGCATTTACTGCAGGTACTCAAGAGGCAGAGGCAAGAGGACCTCTGTGAGTTCAAGGCTGGCATGGTCTGCATGGTTAGTTCTAGGACAGCCAGGGCTACACAGTAAAACCCTATCTCAAAAAACGATTGAGACAAAAATATGTACACATTGAGATGAAGGAGTCACTTCTCTAGACCTGGTGGAAACAAGGGGCCATTGAGTGGCTTAAGCAACAGAAGCTCCGGAGTGACAAACCCAGTGTGTAGTGACAAGCCCAGTGTTGTCAGGTTAGTTCCCCTGGGGGCTGTGGACAGGATTTATCCCAGGATCCCTTCCATCCTCGCCTTGCCCATGGTCACCATCTCCCTGTCTATTCACATAGTTTTGCTTCTCTCATATATCTTTCTGTCCACATGTCCTCTTGCCATGAGGACACGAGTCGTACTGGTGCGAGTTCACACTAGAAATTACACTTTAACTATTCTTCCTCTAAGTACCCTGTCTCCATAAGGTGGGTTATTGGGTCTTCCCAATATGGAGGGAATAAATCTCCATATTGCAAACCATCGCACAATCTAATGATCCACATAAGTTATGATTTGTTTGTGACTTTGTTGGCATTTTTATTTTCCTTTTTTCTTGATTAGGGTTATAAGAAATCCATGACATTTTTTGCCTCTTTCCAAACAGCTGTTGATTTTATTAATAGATTCCACTAATTTTTACAGTCATTTTAGTATTTATCCAAGACTTTCTTATTACTTTTACCTCTCTCTCTCTCTCTCTCTCACTGTGTGTGTGTGTGTGTGTGTGTGTGTGTGTGTGTGTGTGTGTGTGTGTGTATACAATGTGCACAAGTTTGGTCTGAAGACCAAACCCAGGGCCTGTTGCATACTGGGTAAGTAAGGGCTCTCTCTACCACTGAATGCCACTTCTAGTCCTACTCTTTAGTTTCGTAATAGAAATGTTCAGGCCTATGAATTGACTTTAGATTCTGATTTAGATTATAAAGGACACAGTAACCACATGATCAGGAGAGTCAGACTATATGGGTTCAAATATTACCTCTGAGAGTAATCACTTGAGAATATGGTAAAAAGCAAAGTAGGATCATTTGACAATTCTTGGTCCAACACTTCAGTAATTTGCTTGTCAGGGGTAATTACAGTAGTTTAATTATTTTGCATTTATCTTTCACTTTATGAGTATGAGTGTTTTGTCTGCATGTATGTTTGTGTACCATGTGCATGCCTGGTGCCCACAGAGGTCAGAAGAGGGTATTGGATCCCTGGAACTGAAGTTACAGATGGTTGTTACAAAAACCCAAGTCCTCTGGAAGAGCCACAGTGCTCTCAACTGTCTTCCCAGCCCACTAAAATCATATTGAACTGGAGCTTTTCTAACAATGTATTTTTTCCATGGGACTCATAAGTCTCCCCCACAAACCTAGGAACCTAGTACAACCTTCAGCATCTTGCTTAGGCACCATGTTAAACATGAAATTATGGGCAAACTGTGAAAAACATGTCCCCACATAGACCATAGAAACGATACATTTACAGTATGAAAGCTAAAGCAGAAAAAATAAATCACAGCTATATGTTTCACCGAGGATTAATGCATCTCTCAACCCTCATCAGAAAAGTTCCTTTCTGCTGTAGATAGTGATTAACACAGAGACCTACAAATGACTAACATGCGATGAATAAGAGACTGTGGAATGTCAGCTCTAAATGTGACATCTGTATCACAACCCTGTCTCCTAAAACACAGGGATCACTGTGCATACACAGGTAAGAATTAATAACAAAGTCTTGGAAAGATAAATACTAATATGACTGTAAAAATTAAAACAGTGGAATCAATTAATAGAATCAGTAGCTCTTTAGAAACAGGAAAAAATGGCATGAATTTCTGATACACTGTACTGACTAATCTTATATGAACTTGACACACAAACTAGAATTGTCTGAAAGGAGGGACCTTCAGTTGAGAAAAATACCTCCATGATTGACATATTTTTGTTACTCTACATATCTATGAATCACCACGAGGAGTGCAGGGAGTTATAGGCAAATTTTGTAAGTCAGGTGACTAGCAAATTCGGGATCTGTGGATGAGGCGCAAATGTACACACAATGGAAAATTACCAAGTTTACAGCTCAGTAGAAGGGAATATACGCTATTCCAGGAACACATTGATGACTGATATGTGTTATTCCATGGATGGGCTGTGGAAGCATTATTCTAAGTGAAGCAAGTCAGAGAGTAAAGAACAAATTTATATGATTCCTCTTGCAGGAAATTTCTACAATAAGTAAGTTTATAGGACTAAAAGATGAAAACTAGATATCAGTATGTAACTAAGCAGCCGTTCTCAATCCGTGGGTCATGACCCTGTTGGGTCAATTTGTAACAATGAAAATACATCCTGTATATCAGATATTAACATCACAATTCATAACAGTAGCAAAATGACAGTTATGAAGTAGAAATGAAAGTAACTGTATGGTTGGGGGTCACCACAACGTGAGGTCACAACATTAGGAAGGTTGAGAACCACTGAGCTACTTTATCTCTCACTTTCACAAAAAGCAACTCCAAATGGAAGAAAAATCTTAACATAAGACATGACCACGGGAAAGCTGGAAGTACATTTCAAGATCTAGATATGGGCAAGGACTTTCTGAACCAGACTCCAGCTACCCGGGAAATGGGGACAATTGTCAACAAACAATACACCCCCCCCAAAAAAAAAAACCCTAAAAATCTTTTCAGTTAAGGGAATGGCTAATTGAGTGAATCTGTTTGAATGAGGAAAACTCTCTCCTGTCCGTACATCCTAGAATACACAAAGAACTACAAAAGCTGAGCAACAAGAAAATAATCCATTTGAAAAGTGGGCCCAGTTGCTGAACACAGAGTTCTCAAGAAAGGAAATGCAAACACCCAGTAAATATTTTAAAATGTGTTTCACATTCCTGCATTTCCATCATTCACCAAGAAAGCAAATGACAACCAATGCTGTAGGATGTGTAGGGAAAGAGGAACATTTACTCACTGCAAATGGGATGTAAACTGATGTGGCCATTGTGGAAGTCAGTGTGGAAGGTTCTCCATAAACTGAAACTAGAGTTATCAAATGACCCCACTGTGCCACCCCTAGCAGTCTAGCCAAAGAATGGTACATCCTTCCACAGAGACACTTGCTCATCCATGTTCATTGTTCACTGATGTTTGTTTCAAGGTAGCATGGAAATCAAACCAGCAGAGCTGTCCATATAATGATGAGTGGATAATGGAAATGTGGTACATATGCACAAAGGGATTTTTATCCAACCATAAAGAAAAATGAAATTATGCAATCTGCAGGGAAATGGATGGGGTGACTGAAAATATCATATTCAATGAGGTCACCCAGGTTCAGAAGGATAACCAATCCCCCTGCGGTCTCTCCTGTGCAGATCTCTAGATTTTATTTTTTATATATGAGTGTCTATGTGGGAGTGAGGGGGACAGTTGCTCAGAAACTGAGGGGGAGATGTTACGATAAATATTTCCTCCAAAAGCCACTTGAGCCCCACCGCCATGTGTGAGCTTTATACCACCGCCCACCCGAGTTAGGCCCAAATTAATACACAGAAACTTGTATTAGGTTCAAAGCTGCTTGGCCAATGACTAGGATTCTTCATCTGTTAGCTCAGTCTTAATTATCATAAATCTATATATTTTATAATACTTATCTTATTGGACGCCTTATTGGCGACCCTCCTTGCCGGTGGATCACATTGTGCTGCTGGAGCAGGAGCGAAGGGGAAAAAGGAGCCCTTCCTGTTTCTCCTTCGCTTAAATATGAGTCTCCTTGCTATGTCACTTCCTGCCTGGATCAGCACTTCTCTACTACATTTCCCAGAATCCTCTTTGACTCCTAGTCCTGTCTAACTTCCTGTCTCATTGGCCAAACAGTATTTTATTTAACAATCAATAAGACAAACATACACAGTACATTCCCCATCATTTCCTCTTTTCTGTCTAAACAAAAAGAAAGATAACTTATCTTTTATAATAACTGAGGAAAACTATAACCATAACTATCTGTCTTCAACTCTAACAGATCATAGAAGGATAATATATGAACTCTAGAATTGACAGAGACTTCTCGCTACCTGGACAGTCACCCAAAGTTCCTCTTTAACGTTGGGGCATCCATATTCAGCCTATAGGCCCCAGTGTGTCTAGAACACTTCTCCATTTTAACTTTACACATGTCTTCTTTCTCTGCTCTTCACCATTGGTCGGGGCAAGGGTGGGGAGGGCGAGGAACCTGTTGAGGCTTCCAGGAGCCAGGTTCTTTTTTTATTTTATTTTTTTGGAGAATGAACTTGTATTCAAACAAGCAGCTCACACAGCGTGAAAGCCTGAGAACATACAACAGCTATTAGTCTGAACATCAAACTCCTTATGGTTTACTTTTTCTAAAAAGCAGTTAAAGGGGTACCTGTTTTCCTTTTTTTAAATTTATTTATTAGTTCTAGTTAGGGAACAAGCTTGTTTCACATGTAAGTCCCTTCTCCCTCTCCCTCCCCTCACCCCCATCCTTCCTCCCCCACCCCCAGCCTACCCCCACCCCATCCACCCACCACTCCCCAGGCAGGGTAGGGCCCTCAACGGGGGCTCTGCAAAGTCCACCAAATCTTCCTGTGCTGGGCCTGGGCCCTTCCCCATGTGTCCAGGGCCAGAGTGTAACCCTTCACATGGGATGGACTCTCAAAGTCCCTTCTCACACCAGGAAAAAATACTAATCCACTACCAGAGGCTCCCTGGAGTGCAGAGGCCTCCTTATTGACATCCATGTTCAGGGGTCTGGATCAATCTTGTACTGGCCTCCCCAACAGCATCTGGAGTCGATGTGCTGTCCCTTGTTCAGGCCAATTGTTCCTGTGGGTTTCTCCAACCTGGTACAGACCCCTTCACTCTTCATTCCTCCCTCTCTCCAACTAAATTCCAGATTTCAGCTCAGTGTATATCTGTGGATGTCTGTCTCTGCTTCCATCAGCCACTGGATGAGGGCTCTAGGATGGCATAAAGAGAAGTCATCAATCTCATTTTAGGGGAAGGGCTTTTAGGTTATCCTCTCCACCATTGCCTGGATTGTCAGATCGTGTCATCCTTGTAGGTCTCTGGAGATCTCCCTGGTTCCAGATCTCTTCTCGGACCTATAGTGGCTCCCTCTGATATGGTATCTCTCATCTTGCTCTCTCTCCTTTATTCTTCCCCCAACTTAATATTTCTGCTCCTCCATTTCCTCTCCTCTACTCCTCTTCTCTTGCTCTTATTGTAGCAGCTCCCTCCCCCCTACCCTCATGCTCCCAATTAGTTCAGGAGTTCATGCCACTTCCATTCCTGGGGACCATTTATCCCTTAGAGTACTTCATGTTTCCTAGTTTGTTTGGTGAAGAGAATTATAGGCTGGTAATCCTTTGAGGAGCCAGGTTCTTAACCTAAAACTCCAGTCACAAAGTTACAAATAGGGCACAACCATTTAACTTGGTGGAAATAAGTAGTAGCATTCAAATAACATGAGCTTACTGGTGGCTTTGCATTGTCACTCTCTGCTCTGTCTTCAGCGTGTGTGAGCTAAGCCTCAGGATGCTGTTGAGACAATGGCCTCTCCTACCTGCCATTGAAAGATACTCTACGGAATCTGAATCACAGAAACAATGTGACACATGACAGTTAAATTCTCTACATGGGGATAGCAATGTACATTTAAGTGGAAAGTCTGAGTTTTATGGCCCACCTAGGGAGCTGTTAATAAGGTCCAATAAGCAAGTTACTGGAATTAACTGGTCCTGGGAGCATCCTGCTTCTCAACACACGATCACATCCACACCATGTCCCTTCATTTTGTATTGATCCAGTCCCCTGCCTTAGTTCTGACTCCTTCCTGCTACTTTCTCAGAGGTGAGGGGAGAACATATCGATCCTGGAAGGCTCGAAGAGGCCCTGCTTTATCTAAAAGTGATCGATGGCGACAATTTATATCTTTGTTACTCCCTCATTCTGAGAGACCCAGCTTCAAAAAGCTTTGCAGAAAAGAAACAGCCGGTAAGTGGAAACATAAGGTTCATACCTCAGGGGCAGGAGCTTGGAGGAGATTCCTGGATCTTGCAAGGAGACATTCAAAATACAACTGGGAAGATGCTGCACACATTTACCAGGAAAAGGATTTATAATGATGTTGGAACCAAAGCTGCTTCTTTCAGGTCAGATGTATATTCAGAAAGTGAGAGTGGCTCTTGAGTTCCAAATGCAAACAACTGTTTTTGCTATGTTTTCTGGGAAACCCAGTCATAGCCTTCTGTTCTTGGGAGACAGGTAGTCTGATTATATTTTTCCATTAAGGAAAGTAGAATGAGGCCTCTGGGGCACCTGATGTTCTTTTCATTCCCTACAGTTTCTCCTTCTTTTGTCCAGGTGAGGAAATATGCCCTTTGCTATTTACTGGTAAATCTTTTCCATCCTAATTCTACATTATATGTAGATCATATGTACATCATATGAAATATGTATTTAGATGTTTATAATGGACTGAATGTTCGTGTTGCCCTTCTCAACCAGATTCTTATGTTAGAATCCTATGCCCAGTCAATAATATTAGATGATGAAGTCCTATGAAGGAGAAGACAGTTTCTTGGGGTAGAAGCTACCGTGGATGAAGTTAGTTATCTAAGAGACCCTAGAGATTTACCTCACACTCTTTTTATTGTGTGAGACACAAGGAGGTAGTCCAAATGGTGCCTCTCAAAAACCTAGCCATCCAGGAACCCTCCATTTAAATTTTCAATATCAAGAACTGAGAATTTTTTGTTCTCTGTATGCCACCCAGCCTACAATAATGTGTTACAGTAACCCAGAAGACTAATGTAATATTGAAATGAACATCTTCACTCTTCATTCCAGTCCAGGGAAATAGCAATCTTAAGTCACGTTAAACTGCAGATTTGTATTGGAGAATTAGGTGTTAACTTTCAGCTTTCAATATCTTATAACACCAGTTCAAACCTCTCACTGGTGACAAAGGATGGCTCTATCACTACTGTAAGTCAGGCAGCAATATGGAGCTTTGCTCTCTGTAGCATTGAATCACAACCTTGTTAAGTGTTCATAAACGTGAATATCTTTTCTTTTTCTATTTATAAAACCAGACTCTGGAAGCCAGGCCATTTAGGGACCAATTAGCTGGAGCTCAGAAGTCATGTTCACTATGGTGACAGAGCCATGTTCCATCATGATAAACAGAAGCTCCCTTTACTCTATAGTTGTCTCCATTCTGGCTTTCTTCCACCCAAACTGACTTCACTTTCACACTTTAGAATTTCAAGCCACAAAGTGACACAATGCCTATAGATTTTCCGTCAAGATCTCTTTTTAAAAAACTGCTAAGTAGTGACATCTATTTCTTCAAAATTGGTGATAAGTTTTAGCTCAATATTTTTGAAGACGGTTATAAAACAGACACTGATAATTTTTTTTTTTTTTAGTGGTGTGCATGTCTTTTAGGCAATATTGTTCCACCCACAGTCCCTAACCCATCCACTTCCTGTTCACATCTGTGGAAAGGTCAGCCAAATGTCAGCAATGGAGACTCTGCAGAGCAGACTGGAGCCATGGGTGAACACCAGGAACAGAACCAATAAGAGGGGCACAAACTTAGATTTATGTGTGTATGTGCATAGTGCACCATATTGCATGCAATTTTATTATCAGCAATTGGTTCTTATAATTATGGAGGTCAAAGAGACCCAGGAGAGCTGACAGTCTAGTTTAAGCCTCAGACATTAAAATTTCAACTATGTAAACCCTAATTAGAAGGCTGATGGCCCAATTTGAATATAATCTGTCAGGGGAAGGAAAAATTTCCTTATTTTAGCATTTTACTTTAATTCAGTTCTTCAACAGACTGGATGGAGTCCACTCATACTGAAGAAGAAGGCGTTCTGCCTTACTCAATATTTTAGTTCCTGAAATACCCTCACAGATGCTGGAGAGATGGGCTCAGTGGTTAAGAGCACTGGCTACTCCTCCTACAGAGGATCTGGGTTCAGTTCCAAGCACCCATACAGTGGCTCACAACCATCTGTAACTCCAGTTCCAGGGGGATCTGATACCCTTTTCTGACTTCTGCTGGCACTGCATATACATACATGGTACACAGGCATATATGCAGGCAAATACTCCTGCGCATAAGATAAAAATAAATAAATCCTTAACAAGCATTTTACCTACATATAATATTAAACACACATTCTTCTTTTTTAAAAAAGGAAAGCCTCACAAACTCAATAAAGTTGACACAAACTGAACCATCCCATCACAGTTTCCTCTCCGCCCCTGGGACAGACTTTGGTAGCCCTCATAGCCTTCTGGTTTCACACCCTACACAGGTCCCTGTATCTAAGTTTGGCCAACAAGACATTAGTACGTGTGTCAAATGGAAAGCTTCTCTACTCACTTGCACGAGGGTTCTTGAACTCTTAGAATACACCATTCTGAAAGTCAGCACCGTGCTCTCCAGGAAACCCAAGTAGCCTTGTGGGGGGCATGCATATGGAGAACTGTGACATCTGGATGAAAGCACAAGCAGTTCCTGGCTAGTGGCCTGTGTCCATTACCAGCCATGTTAATAAAACAACTTTAACCTTCCGAGTATCCCTTAGTCCCATTTGATAGCATCACACAAAATGACCTGCCCATCACAAAAAAAAAAGAAAACAGCCAATTGTCGTTAGAAGCCATTGCATCTTAGGGAGTATTATGCCTTATTAGGTAACTAAAGCAAGCCCCTGAATTCTGCTTGTCCATCCAGATACTCATCAGCTTCTTCCTGGGCTACTGTCATGATCTTGTAAGTCACACTCTGTTTTCAGCCACTCTGGTGCACACTCAATAAAGAAAACTTTCTAAATACTATCAATTGCTGGCTCCCCAGGGCCAAGTAGAGAAAGTCTCCTTTACAACATGGTATGTAAATATTCTAATCTAGGCCTGATTCACCTGTCCAGTTTAGCCCATTGCTTCGTTCTTTGGGTGCCAACCATAGTGGGTTTCATTCAGCTTTGCCAAGGACCAGTTCTCTTGAATACTCCTACCCATGTTCTCCTTACCCTGCCAACTTCCCTTTGACCCTCAGGACCCTTCAGCACTCTGCCTTTCTCTACCACAGTACTCACCGCCCACAGTGACTGTGTCCATTTTCTCACCTCCCTCCTTGAGAGATTATAGATTCAGGACATAGAATAAATTATATGTTAGTTCTGAATCTAGTGTCATCCACAGAGCTCAGACCATTCATGTGCCCAGAATGTGTCTCCTCTGTGAATCTTGTTTATTCCTCTGTCATTGTCCCTATTTGACATTTAACTTTTGCCTGGAGCAGATGAGAAAATTACTGTTCCAAGATTGATTTGACCGAGTGTGACCTAGTGAGGCTGAATCATGGTGACCAAATAAGTTCCCTACAAAAACCACTTCAAGAAGGAGGGATGTATTTGGGTTCACTGTTTCAGAGACCTGGCTCCACATTTCTGGTCCTCTGTGAGACAGTGATCTTTGAGGTGACACAATATCCTGGCTGGTTTTATGTCAACTTGACACAAGCTGCAGTCATCTGAAAAGGAGGGAACCTGAACTGAGAAAATGTACCCATTAAATCCACTGTAAGGCATTTTCTTAATTAATGATTGATAGGGGAGGGTCCGGCTACTGTAGGTAGTGCCACCCTTGGGCTGGTGGTCCTGGGTTGTCTACAAAAGCAGGCTGAGCAAGTCATGATGAACAAGCCAGTAAGCGGCACTCCTCCGTGGCCTCTGCATCAGCTCCTGCCTCCAGGTTCCTGCCCTGTGTGGTGACTTCCCTCAGTGGTGGACTGTTGTTACCTGGAAGTGTAAGCTGAAATAAACCCCTTTCTCCCCCAAGTTGCTTTGGTCATAGTGTTTCATCTCAGCAATAGCAATTCTACCTAGGCCATTGGGTTTTAGTGTTACTATTTTGTGGATTTGGTTTTGATGGAAGGAAGCACGGATGCTTGATGATGGGAGCACAGAGGCTAATGACCTACTTTGCCATCTTATATAAAATTGTTCTGTCTAATCTCCATTCTTGCTTCATTTTATGTATCCCCTGCTCACCTTTCTCTTCAGCCATTACTGTGGCTACTGGCTTCATGCAAGTGTAGACAGGCCACATTTCCCTCTATTTTTTTCTGCCTCTAGGCAACTCAGTTGCCCCAGCTGGGCTGGTGGAGTGTAGACAACCATCATAGTACATGTCTAACCCTAGAACAAAATTGGAGAAACCCTTTGTCTATAGGGATGGGAGTGATGGGTGAATTCTGCAGTCTTCTATGACTTAAATGAACATTATAAATACATTCAATAAAGTTGCCATTATCCCATGATGGGGGAACCCACAGAGACAGCTGACCTGAGCTCAAGAGAGCTCAGGGATGTTAACCAACAGTCAGGGAGCCTGAATGGGGCTGACCTAGACCCTCTGCATATATGTGACAATCGTGTAGCTTGGTCTCTTAGTAAGGTTTCTAGTGAGAGTAGGATCTCTCCCTGGCACTTGGCTGGCTTTTGGTAGGTAACTTGTTCCCCATGCTGGATTATCTGGCTATGCCCCAATGTAAGGGGAGGAGCTTGGTCCTGCCTCAACTTGATGTGCTATACTTTGTGCAAGCCCATGGGAGGCCTGCAGCTTTCTGAATGGAGGAGGAGTAGAGAGAGAGGGTTAAATGGGAAAGGGGAAGGGATGGGAAGAAAGGAGGAAGGGGAAACTGGTATGTAAAATAAATGAAATTTATATTAAAGAATTAATTAAAAAAACAATGTAGTCTCTTGTAGAATGCAGGTCTCTCCTCACAATAGACAGAAGTATCAAAGTTCCACACCACAGTTCAGACATAGCTGCCCTGCCCCGTATCTGGCCCAATTAATTAGTGTCACAAAAGACGAGATACTTGGGATCAATTGTTCTGAACCAAACTTAGACAACGGGAATTGACTCCCGGTATTTGTAAGAAGGCATGACTGGCCACATGCTGAGCCTCCAGCCTCCTGTTCAAAGTGGAGTTGAGCAGGGGTCACAGTGCCTGGGCAGGTTGGGTTGGTTTCCATAGCATAAAGAAGGAGAGGTTTTTCTTTCAGGGGCATGGGTGCCAATAAGAGTATGACTGGACTCTGAAGGGGGATGTTTAGAGAGATAACAGTGGGGACAGTGAGAACATTACAGAACCCAACAGATGGGGACAGAGATGTTGCCTCTGAGCCTTACCCCCACATTCCAGCCAAGTGATTGAGTTGTAGTTTATACACTATCAAAAAAGACAGGAAATGGGTGGGATAAACCAGCTTCAAACACAGGTGTGAGGCAGCTGAAATACACAATACAGAAAATGACCAAGGCTTGTAGCCTAAGAAGGAATAGCAGATTATGGATGAAAGAGGGACACTACTGTGGGTCACCAGTTGTGCTGGGTCACTCTTTGCAAACTGTTTCCTGGAATGCTATACACTTTTATGTCTGTGAATTGCATTTGAAATTATTATTAATTACGCATGCATGTTTGATATACAGTGTGGGCACACATGCCGAACCGTGCCCTTGGAGGTCAGAGGACAACTTTGTGAAGCTGAGTCTCTCCTGCCACCTTTGCACAAGTCCTGGGGATCAATTTCAGGTCACTGGGCATGTGGAGCAAGTGCCTTTCCACCCATCTACCATCTCTCAGGCCCTGTGAACTGCTGGGTTTTTTTAATATAACATTTTTTATTTAGAAATAATCATTTTACATATCAATTCCCTCTCCCTCCCATCCTCCCATGCCCCCTACCAACCCTCCCAACCCACTCCCCACCTGCTCCTCAAGGACAGTAGGGCCTTCTGTGGGGATCATCAAAGTCTGTCACATCATTTGTGGGAGGGCCTAGGCCCTCCTCCGTGTATCTTGGCTGAAATAGTATCCCTCCATAGGGATAAATACTGGTTTGGGCTCCCAAAGTCCATTTGTGCACTAGGGATAAATACTGGTTCCACTGTTAGAGGTCCCATAGACTGTCCAGGCCTCCTAACTGGCACCCACATTCAGAGGGTTTGGTTTGGTTCAATGCTGGTTCCCCAGCTTTACCTCTGGGGTAGCTGTGCTCTCATTAGGTTAGGTCAGCTGTTTCTGTAGGTTTCTCCAGCACGGTCTTGACTCCTTTACTCGTCCCTCCTCTCTCTCTACAACTGGATTTCAGGAGTATGGCTCAGTGCTTAGCTGTGGGTGCCTGCTTCTGCTTCCATCAGCTACTGGATGAAGGCTCTAGAATGGCAATTAAGGTAGTCATCAATCTCATTATAGGGGAAGGGCATTTAAGGTAGCCTCTCCACTACTGCCTAGATTCTTAGCTGGGGTCATCTTTGTGGATCTCTGAACATTTCCCTAGTGCCAGATTTGTCTTTAAACCTATACTGGCTCCCTCTATTAAGGTATTTCTTTTCTTGCTCTCCTGTCTACTCTCCTTTCTCAGTCTTCCTGATCCCTCATGTTCTCCTCTCCTCTTCTCTTCTTCCCTTCTGTTTTTCCTACCTCCCCGCCCCCATGATCCCAATTCGCCCAGGAGTCTTGTCCCTTTCCCCTTCTTCAGGGGACCATGTATTTCTCTCTTAGGGTCCTCCTTGTTTCTCTGGAGGTGTGGACTGTAGGCTGGAAATCCTTTCCTCTATGTCTAATATCCATATATGAATGAGTGCACACCATGCTTGTCTTTCTGTGACTGGGTTACCTCACTCAGGATGGTTTCTTCCAGTTCTATCCATTTGTCTGCAGATTTCAAGATTTCATTGGTCCCCCCCCCCCACTGAGTAATACTCCATTGTGTAAATGCCGTTTTTAACACTCTGTTTAGAGAGACTTCCCAGCGAGTGGGTCACAAAATGCTGCCTCTTTATGGGTATTTACAATCATTTGGAAAGAAAATGCCACAAAACTGCCTGGAGAGCTTGCTAAAAAATGCAAATTCCAGAGCATCATCTCAGCAGCACCCTGATAAGCAGAGAATCAGCTGACAACCCAGCTCCCAGGGCCCTTTGATGCAGGCTGCTGAGTGCTCAGCTGAGGAACACTGATTAATATGCAGCGTGACTTCGCCACACAAGAGCTTTTCAAACGCATTGACATTTAAGAGGCATACAGCAGTAAACAACTCCATATTCTCAAGTCCCCAGACACCTTTCCTTTCATCATCAGGTGGAGTGACATGGCTTAACATTCACGGCTCACGCCAAACACTTCATTGATATTCCGAAACATACACGAAAGAGGGGCTTCGTTTTGTTTTTGCTTTGATCAACCGAGAATAAAAATCTGTAACTCTCCAGCTGCACCAAACCTCTCTAGAAAGCCTTGGAGGGTAGGGAAGTACAAACACACCTAAACAGATCAAACAAACAGACAAAAGTCATTAAAGGGTATTTCCAGAAAGTTTTTTCTTATGCTTTGAACTCTGAACCCAGGAAATTCCAGGAAGGCAAAGGTTACTCTTGTGGGCTGAAGAGATGGTTCTGCCATTGTGAGCACTTGTTGCTGTTTCAAATGACAAGGGTTCAATTCCCTGTACCCACATGGAGGCTGGCAATCACCTACAACTATATCACATCATCTTCCTTTTTCCATCCTGTCTGATGACTCATGGAATAAGACTTATCCTCTACCACTTAACCCAAAATAAAGTGTATTTTCTCCTCTGCCTGCATAGACTCTCTGTGGCTCAATACAGCCTGTTGATGTTGTTCTAGAAGGGTCCACTGTGTAATCCAAGGTCAGTGATGCAGGGCTTTACCCTCCAGTCAACTATACCATCATCACCGATTTCCTCCACCAGCTGGTACTGCACAGTGTGTGCTGCTTGGAGCAAAAGGGATGATGGTCAAGGATGTCTGTATTACAGTGGCATCACCGTACACAGTATGTACTCTGCCTATGGATGTATATGACTAGAAGCCCTCATCACTTTTAAAGGGATAGAGATGCCACTGTTTGGTTGGGAATCATGGCTTCTGGGGACTTGCTGTATTTAACAGCTACACCCCAGAACGTGTTGTTGTCCACAGAAAATGCTCCCAGAAAACTCAAAGCTTGTTTTTTGGGGGGTTTTGTTTGTTTGTTTTCTGTAATAGGCATTGCTTGGTTAGGACTGTGGCCTGCAGGTCAAGGGACCACCTCCTGAGCCTTGCTGCCTCTGACCTCAGTCTTCCTGCGATGCTCCCAATGTCTGTCACTGTAACACTCCATCTGGCTCTGGCTCTTCTGCCTGGGCCTGCAGTAAGCAGCCCACAAATGCCTGTCACTCCAGGTCCAGGAAAATCTGAAACCTCTGACCTCCATAGGCACCTGCTGGCACACATGTATGTATGCACTCAGAGACACACATGAACACATAAAATGATAATTTTTAAAACTTTAAAGACAACTCCGGAGAGTTGTTCTCCACAAATCATAGCAGGAAGTGAAGAAACAGGAAGAAGGAAAGCAAAAGCAGGCTCCAGAACCATCCGTGTAGACATAAGTGAGGAAGTTGCAGGGCCAGGCAGAGGTGGGGATGGAGGGACAAGGCACAGGTGGTACACTGGGATGCTTGCTACTCCTGTGTAAAAGGTGACATTGTCACTGCATCTCACATATCACTCAAATTAACTTCAGCTAGATTAAAATTTTGACTCTGAAAGAAAATAAGATAATTTTAAAGACAACATTGGGTTGTGCCATTTTGACTTTGGGGGTAGGGACATTGTTTTTGTTGAACCAGAAAATAAACAAGTAAATAACAAAAGCCCAAAGACTGATACATTTAGACTGCCTAATGATAGGAGTGATATCATAAAGAGAATTAAGAAAGCAACCCACAAAACTACACCCTCAAAGCACACATGATAGAAGGAATTCCATCCATAACCTATGAAATATTTCCTATGAACCTACTGGTTTTAACTTAGAATGATTAGTGTTATTTATATAAAGACAAAAATCACATATGGGAAGTAACCCACATGGTTTCAAAAATGGAAAACAGAAAAGATGGCATATTGCTTGTAATGGTTAATTGTAATGGCATCTTGCCTTGCCAGTGAACTTGTAGTAGTACCCACAACCTTTGGACGTGGTTTCGGGTGTTGACATGACCTCTTTAAGGTTGGCTGTCCCTATTCCTCTTTTTTGTTCCCATATATTTTATAATCAGCTTATCCTTTGGGCTTTTTTATTGGCAGTATTTCAAATTCATAGATCTATCTGAATGAAACCGACATTTTTATGGTATTGAATCTTTCTTCAGTGAACAAAGCATATTTCTTCATTTATTTGGGACTTCTTTAAATGCAGTCCTATCTGCATCTACACATGGTCCTACACAATTTTCATGAGATTCTTTTTATTATCATTTTAAAAACATTTTTGGCTATAATGAATTACATCCGCTGTGGTGGTTTGAGTGAGAGTAGCCCTCATAGGCCCTTATCTTTGAATAGGTGGTCTCCAGTTGGTAGAACTATTTGGGAAGGATTAGAAGGTATGGCCTCCTTGTTGGAGAACTTTGAGTTTTCAAAAGCCATGTGCCTTCCCTACTTGCTAACAGGAATATGAGCTCTTTGCTGTTCCTGCCACCATGCTGTCATTCCACCATCTGGACCCCAACACTCTGGAACTATAAGCCTAATTAAACACTGTATTTTATAAGTTGTCTAGGTCATGGTGTTTTATCACAGCAACAGAAAAATAATACAAACTGTAAGAAATCAGATTTTCTAGCAGTCTCTGCTTTATGAAAATTTAGCATGTAGATATATTCAGATATTTTGTTAAGCCCCACTATTAGATCTAGTAATAACTTATACTCATTATGGATTTTCTGCATATCAAAGTCTTCTAAGAATAATAAATCCCTTCTAGTTTTCTATTTTATATAAATGTCATTCTTTTTCAAAGATTTATTTATTTATGTATTTTATGTATATTGGTATTTTTGTCTGCATGTATGTCTGTATACATGAATAAGGCATTGGATTCCATTACTGATAGTTGTGAGTCACCATGTGAGTACTGGGAATTGAACTCGGGACCTCTGGAAGAGCAGCCAATGCTCTTAACCCCTGAGCCATCTCTCAGGCCCCATTTCTAACTTTGTAACCCTCATCAAAGAAGCCTCTTCTTCAGGTAGACAGTGGATAACAACTGATCAAGGCTCAGGGAATGAGAGAAGACTCAGTCCTAAATGGGATGTCTATATTACACCTCTTCCTCCTAAGGCTCAGGAATCATGTGGAAGGAGGCACAGAAAGATTGTAAGAGGTGGTGGATGACTACAAGGAAACAGTGTTTTCTGGACACATCTGGGCAGCTGTACTTATGAACTCACAGCAGTTGTAACAGCACGCGAAAGACCTGTGCGAGCTCAAGTCAGACAAATTCCACACGGAGAGGGGAGAGGGACACAAAGTCCCACCCACAACTAAGAGTTATTGGCCATTGATGGCTTCTGGGAAAGGGCAGTGCAGCCAATAGTAGTTTGACCACGTTCAGTGGAAGGCCACACACCCAGGAATAGATGAGCAACACAAAATGTACTTGATATAAACACGAAGTTGAGTGGATAGAGAGGGGAAGGGAGGAGATGGAGAAGGAGGTGAAGATGCTTGAAAACTTTGAGCAAAATTCTCAGACAACTGGTGCAAAAAGGGGAAGAAAGAATGTGTGTGTCTTTATTTTATTTTTCCTTGGTCCATCAGTTCATCATTGTAAAGATAGCAATAGCCTTAACTTGTTCCTAGTTATAAATGAAAAGGCTTCTAAAATTTTAGCAGTACCAATATTTGTGCTAGTGTTTGGAAATGAATTTTAGATGGAAGTTTTTTTATTTCTTGTGCAACTGTACCAATACTTTCTCTGAGTTATACTGAGCATGTTTAGGCCTCTGATGACACTGAGTTTTCTCTTAATGGATTGATTTGCAGAATTATATTATGCGGTCTTTAAAGCAACACTTAAATTTCTAGGGTGAACCTAAAATGATAACATGCATGTGTGTATAATTTCATCTTCTATTTATTTGTGTGGAGATGAGATGATGTCTTATGGCAGCAGATTCCCTCCTTCCTTTCTTCCACCATATGGGGCTCAAACTCAGGTTTTCAGGCTTGGCAGCAATCACCTTTACTGAGTCTACACACACACACACACACACACACACACACACACACACACACACACACAAATACACATACACACACACTACCACCACCACATGCACAAGACACACACCACATATACAACACACACACCATATAAACAATACACACTAGCTTCATTTGTTTTGTCTATTTTAGGATTTTTTCCCCTTCATCTTTCATAAATGATGTTAGCATTACATTTTCCTTGTTCAGGAAACTTGTGTGAACTTTTTAGCAGTTTTAGACAATGTATTGTGAAGAGGAACCTGCACCTGACTAGAAAGCTGTCTCTTAAATCCATGTTATAACTTCCTTTCAAGCCTCATGATTTAGCTCCAGACAGAGCTTTAGGTACCGTGTCTCATTTGTATCAACAATTTAAGGTAAGAGATCCCCAAAAAGGTTATTTAACTGTCCTAAGACTAAGTTTGACCCCTGGGATTCACATGGTAGATTGGAGAGAACCAACTCCTACAAGTTGTCTTCTGACCTCCACATGTGAACCGTGGCAACACATCTATGCACAGCAATGAATTTCTTTAAAAAAAAATTAAAGAACTGATTGGGGAGACAAAATGTAGTTAGCTGGGGGAAGGAAAACTTAAACAGGCTAGTGTATGACAGTGGTGCCTAATTTGCCATACCAAAGGCAACAAAGCTGGATTGATACCCAGGACGATAATGACAAGGCTGTTGCCAGGTGCACTCAGCCATGCTTTCAGTTCCTCACACACACGATACTCCTGAATCTACACTCCTCTGTGAGATAGATAGTGTAGCTATCCCTGTTTTCCAAATGAGACACAGGAAGATGCTGTGTGAGCTTTCCTCGGGAGATGTGAGATTTTTTTTGTCATCCTAGACAGATGTCAGACCTATGTCAGACCAAAGACAGTATTCTGCCCAAGTATAACCTGGTGAGAATTGGTGAACATTGGTGAGGGGATATTACAGGAACAAGAGTGACTCAAAGGTATCTGGATCACCAAAACGTTCCCCACCCACCCCCAAGCATAGCTGTCAGATGTGTGAGCCCCCTGTGAAGTATTCGGGCAGCTCCTCCAGAAAGCTTCCTCTTCCATAGCAACTGTCTGTGGCTTGTGGAGCCCTAAGGAAATTTTGTGAGTCTAGTGTCTCAAGCTTAGGGAACCCCCCCCCCCTTTCCTCCAGCAAGAAGTGCTTCAATTCAGAGGAAATAGTCACAAGACATTCCAACCCTTCATCTGGCCCTTAGACTCCTTCTCTTCAATGTCCTCTAAGCCTTTGAAGATATGATATTGACATCTGATTATTTTCCTTTGTTTATGACCAAACATGGAGACATTATACCATGGCAAGCTAGGCACAGAATCTGGGACTGGATCACAGAAACAAACATGGATTATCTCCTGTGACACAGGCCTTAAATCCATTTGGGAAGCAGTTGGATGCACCCGCTAACAGCCATACTACTGTTGCACAAGTAGACATATCTTGCCTGGCATGTTGGTAGGTAGTGCAGCACACAAGATCTGTGATTGAGTGAGACTGTCAGCTCTGGTTCTCACCCAGTCTGTATAATACATTTCTGCATGATTAAATCAAGCAGCAAGGAGGGAGCCTCCTGCTCTGTTACCAGCCCGATTTCTCCATGTTCTGCAACCAAACCTTGTGCTGGTTTCAGTATTTGTAACCGGTGCCAAAAACTATGTTATCTGTAAAATTATCTCATTTGTATAGGCTAGTGAATTTAAGTATAAATTCACAGAATAAAAGATGAGAAACAGGATATTGCTGGGATTACAGAGCATCTTTTTAACCATTCCCTTTGCTCATCTGTGAGCTGATTCTGTTTCACAAAACTATTTGCTTTGCATTCTGAGCTTGTCTTGTGAAACGGGCTTCATAGACCCTCGGGAGCCGTTCACCTCCCTTCTGTGGAATCCATGGTGTTTTATTTCACTCCAAACTCAAATAAAACCAGTGTCACCCTGGAGTCTGAATTTCCTCTTTTGCGTGCCCTGCAGGAAGCTTAGCTAGAAGGAAGTCTTGGTGGAAGCCAATTATTTCTATGGTAGCTATTTAAATGAAGTAATTTTAGTTCACACGATGAAGATTGAGAAAAGCCGAACCATCTGGAATGTAGAGAATTACAGAAACGCATTGTGTGCAAACAACCGGAAAGCAGAGAGGAAGAAGCCGTTGACTTTAACAAGGAGTGGCTTGGAAATAACTCCTCTGAGGGTCCAATCTTGCCACACACGTTCCAGAGAAGATGGTTTCTGATGAGCTCCGCAGACCTACTCATTAGTGAAGCAATTATAACTTCAAAAACGAAAGTAGAAAACAATTACTGTCGTCTCCATCCTGTTGACAAATAGAACAAAAGAGTAGATCCAAACAATCTACTGTGTCTGGATGAAAACAACAGAAGATGGTCACTTGATTCATACCCCTCTCAGCAGGATATAAAAGCCACTCTGGGTGGGCGTGACCAAGATGAGAGTCCTTCCCCTAGAGCCCTAAGTGAAGACTGGTATGTCTGCAGGAGGAACAGGGTCCCAGTACTTTTTCATTCAGTTTCATGTTGGCAGATGCTAAATCCAAAGAAATGTTTTAACAATGGCAACATAGAAACTGGCTTTGCACACACAATTCCCACTAGAAGATTTATTCTACTGGTAAGTCTCAAACCCTGGAATAGACAGCTGAGGTGTCTACTTAACATATCAAAGCGAAGCTGGCCACCAGGTTCTCCCAGCATCCCTCAGCCCCTACCTGTTACAGGGCTCTCCTGGCTAGCATACCCTAATCCCTACCCTGAACTCTCCAGTCCAGGAGTGGGGTTGCCTTTTCTATATAATCCAGCCATTCTGGTTACCCCTTCTCTTTTGGGGATCCTGGCTGCTGCACCTGGCTCCTATCTTTCTCCTCTCTCTCTCTCCCTCCCTTTATATGGTTCAGGATCATATCCACTCTGGACTCTCCTTGATGTCCCCGCCTCTGACTATGCTCTCTCTTTTATCTGCAATAAATTTTCCCCTCCACCATACCTAGGAGCAGCCATGTCCTTTCCTTTTTATTTATTTTTTCATTCACCACCACAAACGTATTAGAGAATCCTGAGGTACAACTGTCTGCGTGCCAACTTGTTCATAGTAAGACCAGCCTTAGGCTTCCAAGTCAGTAATTGGAATTCACTAAGTAAAGTACACACTTAGAATTGTGGGTATGTATTTTTCCATGTGGATTATGCCTTCTAAACATCCTAGTTGCTTATAATTGGCGATAAATGGTTTGATTGACACTAAATACTTGACAGCTGTCATTTATCCCTCACCCTTCACCCAAATGTTGCATTAAAAAAGTCAACCAGGACAGATCTCACCCTGTGACAAGGGACAATCGAAATCCAACCAGCAGATGGATAGTCAGCGTGTTGAGAGGCTGTGGTGGTTTAATAGGGAATTGTCTGTGCTTCCCTTAGTTTGACTTCTCAGAAGTCTACAGTTGCAATTTTTATCCTTACATGTATGATCAATCCACTTAGAGTTGACTTTCCATAACATGTGACTGAGGTTCTAACTTTGCTCTTTGGCCTATGGATGTCTAGTTTTCCCACCCCATTTACTGATATAAAGCTATTTTTTCTCCATTGAATTGTCCTAGTAGCCTTGTCAAACACGATTTGACCATAAGTCTCCAGGGCCATTTCTAAGCACTCTAATCTCTTCCTTGAGTCAATATGTCTATCTTTATGCCCATGACACTGTTTTGATTGCTCTGTCTTGTACTAAGTTTTGAACTCAAGAAGAATGAATACTTCAGTTATGGTCTTGATTTTCTCAGATTATTGGTCCTTTGAGATTCCTTACAAATTCTAAGTACATATTTTTATTTATGTAAAATTATCACGCTGATTTTGAAAACAATTTAATTAAATCTATAGATTTCGAGACAGTGTTGACATTGTATTACACTGTGCACACCTACCTGAGAACTTGGGCTGCCTTGTTATTTGGTAATCTCTTTTATCACTGTTTTTTTGTTTGTTTGTTTGTTTTTTATCTTTCATTGCATAAATCCTTCAGGTCTTGGCTAACTTAATCATTGGGTATGTCATTCTTTTTACAGCTACTATAGACAAAAGTGTTCACTTAGTCTTCCTTCCCTCTCATTCTTTGTTATTATATAGAAACACAAGTAACATTTGGGTGTTGATTTTGCCTCCTGGACAAATGCAATTTTAAAAAATTTACTTTTTTATGGGTATGAGTGTTTGCCTGAATATATGTATGTGCATACATGCCCACAGAGGTCAGAAGAGGGCATCCAATCCATTGGAACTGGAGTTATGGACAGTTGTAAGCTGCCACATGGGTACTAGGAACTGAACCCTGGCCCCCTGTAAGAACAGCAATAACTTATAACTACTGAGTCATCTCTCCAGGCCCTGGCAAATGCGTTTCCATGATTGTCTTTTGGTATATTTGTCTTTCAATAGTCCTACCATAAGGTGGATATTCTGCTGGTTTTATTTTAGTCCCTAGACCTAGTCTAGGAAAAGCTACTCATAGTCCCATTACACAGATGGTCATGAGCATTTGAGTAACCATTTTTGGTTCTTAGTGAGACAGCTGAGAATCAGAGACAGGGCTATGAAACCTAAAGTTGATGCTGTATTCTCTAAGCAATGTTTCCTTCCTAAGCATCAAGTTCACAATGAGAACCATCTCATGTATATGTGTTGATGTTCAAACAAATAACAGCCCTGGGATTCAAATGTTTAGATGTAGCTGGAAGTTTTTATTTGTTCCTCCCAGTCCCACAGCCTCTTATAAAATAATCACTCTGAGGCTTAATATTAATTATAATTGTTTGGCCAATGGCTCAGGCATATTACTAACTAGCTCTCACAACTAATTTAACCAATTTCTACTAACCTGGGTAATTAACACTTGGCCTGGCTTACTGGTAATGCTCTGGCATCTAATTCCTCCAGTAGCTACATGGAATCTTTTTCTCTGTAGCTCTTCTTGAATTTCCTGCCTGGCTATATTCTGTTGACCATTGGCCAGATCAGCTTCTTTATTAACCAATGGTAATAAAACATACTCATAGCATACAGAAGGGCATCCCACATGATTCAGATGTTACTAGCTCTTTTCACCTCCAGAGCTGGGGATGAAATGTCTGGACAGGTGTGTGTGAAGTAAACTCTTTCTCTGAAGTTCAATCAATAGAGCATGCTGGAGCAGAATTGGTGAAAACACACAGCTACTAACAAAGATCCTAAATTTAGAAACACATTCAATCTAGTCAGTCATCTAGTGACTACTTTTGATGAGATGTTGGTGACACTAAGAGCTCCCTAAGAGATCCAGACCTGGTTTTGCTGTCCCTGGAAGAGATATGGGGAATGACAAGATCTGTAGAGTTGATTTCTGATTGGCAACTGGCCTCTTCATCACACCTCCACTCCCCAAGATGTCTTCAAATTCATCCCCAAAGATAATGTGAGGCTCCCCAAATGTACTCTTAAATTAGACTTTCTTCAACCAACTCATTTGTTTCCTTGTATCTAAGAGACAAGTCATGTTCCCAAGGAGCACAAACAAGTGCTTTCTGGAAGCATTTTCCACAGCTGTTCAAACACTAGAAATGACAACATGAATAGAGTTCTTTCATGAGTACTATTTCTTAACTTAAAAGTGTGGAGTAGATATGTTTAATAATTTGAAAAAATATATAACATTAAATGAAGATGTGGTCTACAAAAGAAATATATACATACCACATGAACTCATCCACAAAACCAAGAATGGAGATGAAACTCCTCTCTGGATAATTAGGGTATCAACTCTACTCTTGCCAATCAGCATCATCTATGTTACCTGACAATTCCAAACCCCTGCCTTGTTTTTATTTTATTGGCCAAAGGACATGAACAGATCAGATGACAGTATCATCTTCCACTTAAAGATGGTGGGGAAAGTATGAGAAAAGTCCTGAACATATTGCCAAACCTGTTTGTATTAACCAAAAAATGAGGTTTCCCAACTATCAAAGCTCTAGGTATACATCCCAAAGAGTCATGGCAAAGCCGACATCACTGGAAAGCACAGGGAAGTGTTGTAAATGTATTTGGAGGTGGAAGGCTTAGAGAAAAGAAGGAAGGTTGATTGGGGGGTTGATTTTTAAGGTTGATTTAATGTGTCAGCTCAAGTGTATTGATTGGCCTTACTGCCTCAACAGCCTAGAGATTTCTGGAATCAATAATATGGGAATCTTACAAACCAAAGTGGCTTTGAACATGAACAGTGAATACAAAGGAAAACATTACTGGAACCAGTGTCAAATGTGTAACCTCTGCCATCATGGCCTCTTTGCTGGAAAGCCACTGAGAATGTCTTAGAAAGACCAGGAAACAGAACTGATTAACATTCACCAAGTCAGCCATTTGCCTCCCTGATTCCGAGCATCCCCTGGGTGCTCAGGGAAGCACATGTGTGGAACTCAATCTCAAGCTCTTACACTTTGACCTTTTCGAATATTCCATTCACATAACCATTCCAAAGCGCCCTTGTCGCCACACTTCCTACTTCATTCCACGTGTCGGTTTCCCAAAAGGGCCATTAGAAATAGAGTCACGATTCACTGGAGATCATTCGGGGCAAAATAATTTAAATTTCTGTGCACAGGAGGATTTGCACTTGCCATTGCCCTTCCGTGTCACCCCAATTAAGTCCAGTTCTACAGAAACCACTTCCTGGAGTTCACATATCATTTGGAGGTAATTCCTGGAGGGTCTACAATTAATGATAAATTTACTTTCAGCCCAGCTGGTGATAGATAATGCCCTAGGGTTCTCTGGGAATGGATTGATAAAGGAGTATAGGTCTCTGGGGTTTTCAGCGTGGATTCATAGGATATTATTACTGTATTATTTCTTTGCAGGCCCTGGTTCTCCTTTTTACTCAAGATAATTTAGATCTTTGAAATGACTAGAAATAGTTGTGACTACTCTGCTAGTTCAAGTTGGTCCTGCACAACCTAACTCAGGTGATTTTCCATGTTCAAATCCCCATTGGTTTACAAAATACTCAACTCCCTAATTCTAGAAACTCCCAAATCATCCCGGTACCCCTAAAACCAATCAATAGTCGTGAACTGACACATTGAATCATGCCTAAAATCTTGTTCTTTTCTTCCATGTAGGCAGAAGTTTCTACATCTGTCCCACATGCCACATCCAAGTAACCACACAGAGGCTTAATATTAATTATAAATTCCCAGCCAATAGCTCAGGCTTATTACTAGCTGATGCTTACATTTTAAGTTAACCCATATTTCTTATCTACTTTGCCATGAGGCTTGGTACCTTTTCTCAGTATGGCATGTCCATCTTGTTTCTCTCTGCATCTGTTCCTCAATCCACCTTACTACTTCCTGTCTCCTATCGGTCCTCAGTCCTCCAAGACCTCTATGGTTAATTTTGTTTGGCCAGTGACTAGCACCACCCTTCTGATTCAAAGCAAACTTTTTTTTTTTAAATGTGCTTTGCCATTTTGCCATAGATGTCCAGTCCCCTGGAACTGGAATTATAGGCAGTTGTGAACTGTCATGTGGGTGCTGGGAATTGAACCCAGGTCCTCTGGAAGAGCAGTCAGTGCTATTAACCACTGAGACATCTCTGGAGCCCATTCAAAGCAAATTTTATTGTCAGAATTCGATCAAAATATCACACAATATTTCCATTTCCAAATCCATCTCCAGTACTTTCTGTGTACTTTTTGGTGATTTATGAGCACATAAGCATTGTTCTCCCTAGCAAAATTTTGTTACATTCTCTCCATGACACATTGATGTTAAACTCTGGTGAGTGGTATAAAGGAACTCAAAACTCTGGCTTTGCATTCCAGAGTGTCACAGCTCTTTAAAATGCCCAGCTATAGCTTCAGTAGATGGAAACCTAGATTTCAGGTTCATACGAGTAAAAACTTGGGTGGTACATCTCTGGTCTCTGAAGGGACCAGCTCCCCCTCTCCCGTTGTGGCAGCCATGACAGGTTAACATGTGCTCACCTGACCTGAGCCTGCCCTGGTCACTAGGAGGTCAGATGCCTTCTTCGTGGCAAGGAACCAATCAGAAGTTAGCCAGCGGGGCAATACTTTATGGCTCTGGGTGTGCTTTACGGACAAGTGCACAACAGTGACGTGCAAAGCATAGTAACCACCCCCTGGGAGGGCCATAACAGCCAGTTGACCAATCAGCACTAGACACTCCCCTTACACTGCCCTATAAGACCCATGTCTCGTGGTTTCTCGGGGTCTTTCCCCAGCCATCTGCCATGGTGGATGGATGAAAGACCCGAGCTAATGGAATTAGCTCATTAAACAACTGCAATAAAAGACTCTGCTTTTGCATCGAAATGGGTCTCTTGGTGATTTGGGGGTTCAGAATTTGGGCACAACAGTCTCCCTCTTCCCCTCTCTCGTAGTCTCGGGTTCCGTTGTTCTTATTCAAATCTGAAGACAGAGTTTCTTTCCCACCTGGTCTGGTCTCACAACCGCTTTGTCCCAAACACAGAAAGACATATTAATTATAAAATGTTTGGCTAGCTCTCTCTTAATTATTAAACCATTTCTATTAAACTATGTATTGCCACAAGGTGGTGGCTTACCCATGATCCAGCATGTTACTCCTTCATTCTCTGCCTTCTTCTCCTCAGAATTCTCCTCATCTGGTAGTCCCGGCTATACTTCCTGCCTGGCTACTGTCCAATCAGTGTTTTATTCATCAACCAATAAGAGAAACATATATACAGAAGAACATCCCCCATTACAAAGCTTAGACCTTAATGATTCAGTAATGGCCTCATAGATTTTTCATCCCAGATTAACAGTTACAGATTTTTTTTTTAAAAAAATGTAGCTTCATGGTTAAAAAATATTCTATTGGCTGTTGTGTGTGGCAGGAACTATTTTTAGCATAGCTATAGGACTCCCGTGTTTTTAACTCAATGGTAGTTAGATACTTAGGAATAAGCCTGGAATTCTATTTCTTAAGTTATAGAGAAACTGAATATATAGATACAATGACCAAACCAATATAAAACTAGAACTCTCACCCAGAATCTATGTATTAGGTCTGAGAAATTAGATCATAACTTCTACAGCTACTGAGCCAAAGAAGACAGGATGTGTTCATAACTTACAGCTCCTGGGTTTGTTTGCTTGTTTGTTTGTTTCCTATTTGGGATTTGCTAGAAAAGGCCAAACCTGTTCTGCCTCTCAAATGCCCTCAAATGATTGAGAGGCTTCATGTCTTTCACACTCTTTCATCAATACAGATACTGATAATATTTTGTGTTTTGTCAATTATTATTTTTAAGGCTTATGGGTACTGTGCTTGCATGTATGCATGTGTACCATGTGTATGCCTGGTGCCTGCAGAGGCCAGAAGAGGACATAAAAATCTCCCAGAACTGGAGTTACAGATGGTTGTGGGTTGCTGGGTGGATGCTGGGAATCAAACCCAAGTCCTCAGGGAGAGTAGCCCGTGTTCTTAACATCTGAGCCACTTTTCTGGGATCAATATTTTGCTTTTTTGATTTTTGAGAGACTAGTAGTCAGATTTCCATCCCTTAATACTGGTTGGGATGATTCTGCCTTCAATCATAAACCAGCTAGATAATCTCAGATTGCATGATTTTCTTTAAAATGTAGTGCTAGCAACCATGTCTGTTACTGTGTATCTCCATCTCATTTGGGGAAGAGTGGGAGAATGTAAAGAGTCAAAAGGTGATGAAGATAGGGGAGACAGCAGAAAGGGGAGAAAAATAGAGAAAGGAAAAGAAAGAAGAAAGGGAATGAGAAAAGAGATGCTACCAAGAGGATATTGGCTGGGTGCTGGTGGCGCACGCCCTTAATCCCAGCACTTGGGAGGCAGAGGGAGGTAGATCTGTGAGTTCCAGGCCACCCTTGTCTACAAAGCAAGTTCCAAGACAGAGAAACCCTGTCTCCAAAAATCAAAAACCAAAACAAAACAAAAACAAAGAGGATATTGAATCACTGTCAGTAGACTAAAGAAAACAGGCTTGGAAAATGGACAAAACTGAGAAAAGCTCAAAGTAAACAAACCTCTCTTTCCAAGAAGGAGATGGTAAGCACACCATTCATTCCCACCAGTGGTAGACAGTGATGTCTCAGCACTGCTACATGTCCCGTGGTGGAAAACCCAGCATGATGATTACCTTTGCTTCCTGCCTCCAGAACGATGCTCCTGCCTCTTCATCTGTCTGAATCCTAATTCAACATTTGGAACTGATGCTTCTGATTGAAGAGTCAGCTTGAGGTCACCTACTCATGCCCAATCTACATGGCTGAAAAAAAAAATGTCAAAATGGGGCTTTCAGTTTCCACAGCAGGAGGCTAGCTTCTAATGGAAACTTAGGAAGTAACCAGAAAAATGAAAATCATGACAAATATCTATTAGAATGTGTGTCTATTGGGCATTTGACTTCTTGTGTTGGAAAAAACAAGGGATCGGGGCTACAAATGAATCCTGTCAACATCCGGTAGTTTGGGTCTGTACACACAGACATAGCTACCTTCGGAGAGGAGAGAAAGCTACCCAGGTACAGCTGAGGTTTTTTTTTTTAAGTATTTATTTATTTGCATATGTGTGGGTGCCACATGCATGCATGATACACACAGAGGCCAGGAAAAGGTGTCCCCTCAAAGTGGGCTTATAGACAGTTGTGAGCCATCACATGGGTTTTGTAAGCCAAACCTGGGTCCCCTGCAAGAGAAGCCAACTCTCTTAACCCCTGAGTCAGCTCTCCAGCAACTGCTGGTAGTTTTAAACAGTCGGGTTCCTTCCATACTGTGTAATGGTCATGGTTTCACAGATGTCTTCAGACCTTCCCACAGTGTTTCCCTGTTGATGGCAAAGATGAGACTCCCTGGCCTTTCTGTGTTAGTGTGACTTCAGATGACCTATCTGTCATTTCTCTCCTTGCATCTTTTGCTTTTGTTTTCGCTACAGAATGGAGTTATATCTTAAATTATCTTACATTTATTGCTTATGCCTTTAAAAGAACTCCACACTATTTGGTTTTACTTATGAGAAAAGGTGATGAACTCTCTAGGAATGTGCAAAATCTCTCTGACAGTTCAGAGGACCTGACTTTCATTTATCTTGCTGACAGCCAGTACTCCTTACAGAGACCCTTCCCTGGAGCTTTCTATTTCAGACTAGAGGACACTGGGGGACAGATTTCTAAATAGACTCTTCATTCAGAAAAACACAGGCATTGACTTCCTACTTCCACATCTCTGTTGTTCCTTATTATTCCGTGAGCTTGGTAACCATCTGTGCACAGATCCGGTTTTCTCATTACAATGCTTGCTTTTATGTAATATTCTACTTTGGTAGTTTTAAAGATAAAGAAGCAGACAGCCAGAAAGATCCAATGACTTGCTCTAGCCTGTGTATCTAGAGTGTGGTGGCATCAAGACTCATTCTTGTTACATGCCCCTACTCTTCCTGAGCTTACTAGAGTATTGTTAGATGCATGTTGTTTGCAAAAGTATCTTGAAAGTCAAATAAAGATGCACCAAAATGTGCCTTATAGTCTCTAGCTACTTGGTTATAAAGGCCTAAGATATGTAAATCAATTAATTAAAATTCACTATTGATAATTACAAAGTGCTAATTTAACACATTCATTGTCTTGAAGGTCTGATGCATTGGTAATTAACTCAGAGCCTTGAGAAAATTACCTTAAATTTCTCGGTGTGTTGCATGCTTGAAAAATGCAGATGTTGTTTTGTCTGTTGGTATTTAACATCAAATCTAGGGGTGTGAATGAATCTAAGCTCAGAGCAGATGTTCATTAAGTCTTATCTTGAATCCTAAGGAGGAGGATAACCTACAAATGGATTAATTTAGCAGATGTACCAGGTTTTCTTTTGGACCACCAAGCAGCTTCCAAATCATGAAATGGAGACTTATTATTAGTTTTTAAATGCTCAGCCTCGCTTAGTTCTTTTCTGGCTAGCTCTTTTAATTTAAATTAACCTGTTTCTCTTCATCTACCTTTTGCCTTGGGGCTTTTCACTTGTCTGGCTGGCTGACTGGTTGGCTGGCAATGGCTGCCTGGCTTCTTGGCTCAGATGTCTCCTCCTCCTCCTTCTCCCAAACCTTGGTTTCTCTTCCAATTTATTCTCTCCACCTGTCATCCTTCCTCCTGCCTAGCTATTGGCTGTTCAGCCCTTTATTAGGACAATCGGGTACCTTAGGCAGGCCAGGTGAAACAAATGCAACACATCTTTACATAATTAAACAAATGCAGCAGAAACAAAAGTAACATAACTTTACAGTTAAAGCAATATTCTGCAGCATAAACAAATGTAACACATCTTTGCCTAGTTAAAATAACATTCCACAAAGAGGAACACTCCTCCACTGCTGGTGGGAGTGCCAACTTGTACAGCCACTTTGGAAATCAGTATGGCGACTCCTCAAGAAAATGGGAATGAGTCTACCAATTTCCAAGATCCAGCAATTTCACTCCTAGGCATATATCCAAAAGAAGCACATTCATATAACAAGGACATCTGTTCAACCATGTTCATAGCAGCATTATTTGTAATAGCCAGAAACTAGAAGCAACCTAGATGCCCCTCAACTGAAGAATGGTTACAGAAAATGTGGTATATTTACACAATGGAGTAATACTCAGCAGAAAAAAAAAAAAAAAACAATGGAATCTTGAAATTTGCAGGAAAATGGATGGAACTAGAAGAAACCATTCTGAGCGAGGTAACCCAATCACAAAAAGACAAACATGATATGTACTCACTCATATGTGGACCTGCTTTATGATACATACTAGTGACCATGCTTTATCAGAGCTGTTTTTAATGATGTTGCTCAGAATGGTTTCCTTCCAGATGATGATTGAGAAGCTAATTTAAAAAAAAATGGTGCCAGGTACTACAAGGGTAACAGAACTGTGCTGTTTTTCTGGGATTTTGTTTTTTACTTTTTTTTTTTTTTAAATGGAGAGAGCTGGATGTCTACAATTTTGTTCAAATGACTGCAGAACCTGGAAAAGCTGTTGCTGCTATTGATGCATAACACATTGCCATTATTGGTCTTTTTATATAAATATAAATATATATATATATATATTCATATATAATTTGAATTTTTGGAAACTTTAGCTTTGCTGCCAACTTTGGGAAAAAATATCCCAGTTTACCATGTTCAGTTGGCATTGTACAAAAATTAACAGCCATATTGTTCTAGAAATGTTGAACTTAATTTTTTTCCATTTGGACAGGGGTAACACACTGTATTAAATATGTAAGGTCTTAAAAAAAAGAAGGGATTTTGAGAGCCCATCCCATATGAAGTGATGATCTCTTGACCTGGACACATGGGTAAGGGCCTAGGCCTGGCCCAGGATGATGTAGTAGACTTTGGGGAGCCCCTTTTGAGGGCCTTACCCTGCCTGGGGAGTGGAGGGGGGATGGCTAGGGGCAGGTGGGATGTTGGGGGGAGGGGAGGGAGAGGGAGAAGGGATTGACATCTGAAGCAAGCTTGTTCTAATTTGAACTAATAAAATAAAATAAAAATTTAAAAAAGTAACATTCCACAACAGTGTGATATATTCATTGAGTGACTGCCGCATTACACATCTCTGAACAAAACAGAAAATGGAAAGCAAGGGAGGATTGGTCGTAAAGGACACTGTAGGAAGTCAGAGGGAGGTGAATGCTACAGGAAAATTAAAACAGAACAAAGTGAAAGTGAACGGGTAGGAGCAAGATGTGACATCATTTTTAAATAGGTGACTAGGCCAGCTAAGGAGACCTTTGAACAAAAGGGACTTGACAATGCAAGCTTCCGACAAGAGGCTATGACAGAGCAACAACTCTGAGGTAGGTTATGTTTGTTAACCAGCCTAGTATGCCTGGATTACAGGAAGAGGAAGAGAAGTGTAGGAGAAAGCCAGGCATGGCGGCGCCCTCTTGTAATCCTAATAAACCGGAGGAGGCTAAGGCATGAGGATTAGTCATGAATTTGAGGTCCTGTGAACTACACAGTGGGATCAAGGCCAGCATGACCTAGAATACATGCTGAGATTTTGGGAGGGGGAAGTGTGAAAGGGACGGAGAAAGAATGAATGAATGAATAAATGAAAGAGCTAGTGTGTGCAATAACCAGGGTTACTCAGATCCTTCTGGAATGGGGGTTAACTCTCCATGACCAACTATGGTGATTTCTGAAGGCAGGGGAAATGCGGAATGGTTAGTGGAAGACGGACACTGAAAACACCAGCTATAACCTTGTGACCAGTTACAGTAGTGTGATTGTTACCTGGGACTGAGTCATTAGCATGTCTTCTATTTCATTATGAATATGCATAGATATAATATGTGGCGATGGGGACATACTAAATATTTTTGTTTTAGGTGTTCTCATTCCTTTACAATATTACATAAGATGAATTGACCTTATGTCATAGTGTTTAAATGTTGTTTTAAAATCACCTAAGGGCTTTACTTTGGGGAAGGTGTATTAATCAGGTTCTCTAGAATTGCAGAATTTATGGAATATATATATATATATGTGTGTGTATAAATTTATATATATATATAAATTCCAATAAATCTCATATATATGGAATAAATATAGATGCTATATATGTGGAATATATTCCAATAAATATAGATATGGAATTTATTGCAATGGCTTACAGGCTGCAGTCCAACAATGACCAACTGTGAATAGAAAGTTCAAGAATCTAGTAGTTGCTCAGTCCCATGAGGCTGGGTGTCTCAGCTGGTCTTCTGTATATGCTGGAATTCCAAAGAAGTAGGCTCCAATGCCAGCAAAGGAATGGATGTGTTGGCAAGGTAAGGGCAAGCAGAGGAAGACAATGCTTCCTTCTTCCACTGTCCTTACACAGGCTTCCAGCAGAAAGCATGGCCCAGATTAAAAGTGTGCCTTCCTGCCTCAAGATCTGGATTGAAGGTCTGTATCATCCTACCTCAGAATCCAGATCACAGGTTTGCTGTAGGAAGCCGGTTCCTGCATTATAATGTTGCCTGAAGACACCAAGGTGTGAATTACTTCACAGGCGCTGGGTAATCTCCATTCCTTTGATCTCTGCCTATCCCATGGCTCATTTTTGCCTGAGGAGCTGAAGCCATTCATAGGGTAATACGTCCCAGGCGGCTGGTCAGCCTTTTATAAGGGATGGTTTTCTTAGTTCAATGTCTCTGCTCAGTCTCTGCTCAGTCTCTGTTCAGTCTAATGCATTAAAGCTTGTCTGCAGAAGGATCCGAGTGTCCTGCGTGTATTTCTTGCTGGCGAGGAATACAGAGCGGGCGCGGGACAGTTTGCCCTCTATTTCTGGATTGTAGTTCATTCCAGATATAGTCAAGTTGACAACCAAGAACAGCCATCACAGAAAGGCATTAGTATACTTTGGGTTATAAATAAGATAGTTGTATCATGTTAGGCTGAATTATACTGTTGTTGTTATTGTCTTTATTTGGAGATAAAGTGTGATTTATAGATATGCATATAGGTACCAATATGGTAAGTAGTGTATTAATGATGAGTATTTTATGTGTCAACTTGACTGAGCCATGGCATTCTTACATTATGTCTGTGTGGGTTTTGAAATGGGTTTTGAAATGAGTATTTATGGAAGGTGTCACCACTTAAATTAGTTGGCTGGTTAAGTGGGTTTTCTCTCTAGTGCCAATGGTCATCATCCGTCTCAACAATGTCCTGACAGTGACAATAAGCTGGATGAAGCCTGGAGGTTTCCTTTTGCCAGCTGCGTGAGCTAGGATATCTGACTCATCCTGACTTGAATCAGGATTTAGCGGGCTGAGCTCTTGCTTCTCAGGTGTTTGGTCTCAGACTGGAATTCATTCCCTTTGGCTTTCCTGGGTCTCTAGTTTGCAAATAGGAGACGATGGAACTTCTAAGCCTTTGTAAAAAAAAAAAAGTGATAATTCCTCCCCATAAATCTTATCACACATCACACATCACACATCACACACACACACACACACACACACACACACACACACACACACACACACACGGTTCCTTTGGAAAGCCCTAATTAATAAAACAGTAGCAGCCCAAAGCTCTTTCCTTCATAACCCTTGTAGAATTAATTGTATCCACATTTTGCTAGAGGTAAAAATTAATGATAAAACAATGGGATCTTATATAATAAATGCTGCAACATGTTTTGAATTTTTCAAAAAAAAATCAATTGTACAGACTATACAACAACTATCTTTTGCTAGAACTTTTGTAATACTTGCTCGCCCTTCAAGCATTTCTGAATGTCTGTTTGAAACTTTGGTTAGGAAGATTTCAGATCTTTTAAACAGCGTAGAGGAGCCGGGGTAGACAGCATGGGTGTCTCACAGGGATTGGTGCCTTGAAAGCAGAGCAAAGCCCCAGGCATCCAGGAGACCCAGGTGGCAGAGGAGGAGTCTACAACAGAATCCCTCCCTTGGGAAGCAGGCTGGATAAAGTCTGCTCTGATAGTTCCCTACAGAAAGATGCTCTTGGGTCCCTCTGGTTCCCTGTGAGCTCTACAATCCACTGACAGCTAATATTGCTGCACAGGCTGCTCCTGTGGAATTCTCGGGTCTCAGTGATGCTGAGGGTCACTCTGCCACGGCCAGAACTGGTAGTTCGGCATACATGGCATGGATGAAGCTGGGTCCTTGGGCCAGGATTCACACTTTCTTTAAAATAGCCAAAATTAGTTGAGGTGGAGACAGAGTGACTGTGGTTCTATAGAAACAAAACACTTCGATTGTTTGAAATGGGAAAAAAAGCAATAATGTTTTGCTTATCCTTTGTTGGTGGTGATAGAATGGCTCTTTCTAGGCTATTCCATGCCTGTGCCTCACGGCACGTTTTAGCCATCTTTCCAATCTTAGAGAAACAAATTATTTGGAGGCAGCTGTATCCTTAGTGACTTAACAACAACAACAACAAAAAATCTGGTTGTTGTTTTAACTCTGCTTCTCCACCCAATGTGAAATAACTGAAATGGGGAACCCATTTGGAAGTATGTGGCCTTTCTTACTTTAAAAACAAGTAGGAAGCAAGCAGATGAGTGGGGGTTAGATACAAAGCCTAGTTCATTTACCAAACTGTGAAAACAGCTCAATTCAGACCCATGTTCCACAGTGCCACCCAGTGGTCTTGAGGGACAAGTTTCCGAACAGAGACTGCATGTGACATTCTCAGACATCTGATGGGCAGAAAGCAGCTTTCTCTGTTTAGTGAGGAGGAGATCAGTGGTGGGTGGCCTCAGGATGGGCTGGACTGTGAGGCTATACACCAGATGGCCTCTCAAGACTGGACTGCCTGAAGTCTGGGCTGTGGAACTGGATAACCTTCTGCCTGTTATAAAACTGCCTAGCTGATTTGGAGATTTTCCTGTCTGAGGACAAGATAGAGAAAACAACAGACCAATAGATACGTAGTTTTATGCACACGTGATTGCCAAGTCCGTGGACAGGATATGTGAAGAGCTGGCTTCGTTCTCAAATTATGCTTCGTGTTTCAAGTGTCCTTTGGTTATGATAACGTGACATTGCTGTTTGATTCACAAGTTGCCTGTAGTTTCCAGGACTGCCACATGCCCTTACCTAATTGCAGCCTGAACCCTTCAGAAACCACCCCTCACTGCTACCAGCCTGCATTCTAAAACAGTTAAAGAGCAGTCCTAACATAAATTATTTAGAGATTTCTCTTGGCCCTTGGCACAAAGTCCAGTGTCCCTCGAGATACATAAGGTTCCTTAGTGCCCATCTCTGTCTGTCTCCCACCCAGACCAACCTAGTGAGAGCAAACTGTCCACCTTGCTCCACCCTCCTACTGGAATATTCTTTGTACTGGTTTGATTTCATGGTCAACTTCACACAGCCCAGAGTCACCTGGGAAGAAGGGAACTTCACCTGAGGGATCTCTAGATTACATTGGCCGGAAGCCACATCTGGGAAAGATTGTCCTGGTTGATAATTGATTTGGGAGGGTCCAGCCTACTGGGATGGCACCAGCCCTGGGCAGGTAGGCTGCCTAAGAAAACAGGCTGAGGAGGAGTGGCCTGGGGTGGGTTAGGGGGAGGTAAGGGGAGTGGGAGGAGGGGTGGGAGGGAGAACTATAGTTGGAATGTAAAATGAAATCAAAAATTTTGAAAAGTGGAGAAAAAGAAAACAGGCTGAGCATGAATCGGTAGCCAGTTAGTAGCCTCCCATCACCGTTTCTTCTTCAGTTCCCGTCCTGACTTTGCCCAATGGTGAATTGTGACCTGGAAGTGAAAACTGAAATAAACCCTAAGTTGCTTTTGGTCATAGTGTTTATATCACAGCAACCGAAAGCCAACTGTTTCCATCTGTATCATTCCTGCTTGTGATGTCCCTATTGCCCCAGAGTGTGCCACAGAACCAAAATGTGTTGCTTAATATACTGTTTAATCATTGTCTGTATTTCTGCCCCAATTAGCCTGTTGACTCCTGGAAAATCTTGTGTCCTGCGTCTCAGCACCTCAAGCGGTGCCAGAGACACACTTCACCTTGATCAATATTTCAGAAAAAGAATGCATGAATGTAGTCAAGCCCCCTAACATAACCAGTCAAGCCACTTTGTTCCAAAGGTAAGTTTAGCATCAATCCTCCAGGGCCTTAGTCATGGCAATTAAACTGTAGAACCAAAGGAAGTGTGTTGTATTCCAAAAAAAAAAAAAAAAGCCCATAGCAGGGAACATATGCCCCAAGGCCTGGCACTAAGCAAGCTGTGGTCTGCAGACTGAGGAGTTTGGGACAATTTATCTAAAGGTTCTTAATTAGGGAAATTAGTAAGACTAAAATTCCTTAAATATTTTCCAGTAAACATGCCAGATGGATTTGCAAAGGAGTGAAGTAAAAATAAAAAATTAATTAGTTAAAATATTAACTCTAAACAGGCTGTGGTGGGGCACACCTTTAATCTCAGCACTCAGGAGGATCTTTGTGAATTCCAGGCCAGCCTGGTCTACAGAGTGAGTTCCATCAGGACAGCCAGGGCTACACAGAAAAACTCTGTCTCAAAAACCCAAACACCAAACACACACACACACACACACATACACACACACACACACACACACACACACACGCACACACCTTGTAAAAAGTTCTAAAATACCTTAAAATAAGTTGTTTCCCTTCTAAAAATTCTGTTTGAAATTGTTGTCAATATATTATGAACACAAAATGTACTACTCAGGCTTCTTTTTTGTTTGTTTGTTGTTTTTGAGACAGGCTCTCACTATGCAGTTTTGGCTATGCTGAAACTCAATCTGTAGACCAGGTTGGCCTCAAATTCACAAAGATCAACCGGCCTCTGCCCCTCAAGTGCTAGAATTAAAGTTGTGCACCACCACACCAGATCCAATTAAAAAAAAAAAGTTCTACTTTGTATAAATTAACTCAAATGTGGATCCCTTCCACATTTTTTGGGGGGAGGGAAAGATTTGTGGCTTTATTTTGCTTCATTTTTCACAGTAAAAAACAGCAACTTGTATCTGGAAAAGCTGCCACCCCATCCTTGATAAATACTAGCAATTTTCATTGGTTTAAATTGAAGTCATTTTGCTTTATTTCCAATCAAATACTGATACAGAAGTAAATTACATTATCATGGAAAAATCTCAGGAAGTAATTCAATGTATTTGGTGTTGAACAGATAAGACAAACTTTCATGTTCTTCTCAATTGTATCGAAATGGAGAAAGCCACAGAGTTCTACAATAAATATACAAAGTGTATTTCAGGTCTCATAGAAGACATTTGGAGGCAATCGAGTTTTATATTGTGCATCAGCATTTTTATTGGACTACTGACAAGTCTATTGCAGATGGAAGTTTTTGCACATTCAATGTGCCAAGCTTGAGAATTTCCTCCTTAGATGATTCCATGAAAAAATTGGGGTTTTTCTTTTCGTATTTCTATGAAACAGACTGAGTGGGCTCTTAAATACCTCGAGTGGTCTTTAAACCCACCTTTGTGGGAGTTCACATAGGAATATGCTTCCACTACTGATGTTTCAGACTCCTTGCTCGTGGCATCCTAAAGATGTTTTATGGCATCTAAAAAGATCCTGTTGTCTGTTGTTCAATCCCCAAGACAGCTAACTCCAGAAAGGCCCATGAGCTGGAGTCAAATGTGCTTTCCATTACCCCTACTGAACTGCTGAGCATGAATCACATGGATATCTACTTGATTTATCAAAGCATGTCTCAAATGCACAAATCTCAGTTGACATCAAGCTATTTGTTCTGTGAATACGGAGCCAGGGGACTAAGTCCTGTATTCTGGCCTCTCTCTTTTTAAGTAGCAATGTGATGTGGGTAGAAGCCTTGGGACCCACCTTTGTCACATAAATTGGACTAGATGATTTCTAAGGTCTCCTTGTTTGCATACATCATCAAACAAAGTTTGAAATGGCATCATGTAAAGATTATATTTCACAGTAGTCTTATAATTTCCTTTCTTGAGTCACCGAATAATTTTACATTTTAGCAATTCAGAATTCGCATGGATAGCTCTCTGCAGTGTTGAGGATCCTGATTTAACTAAAAAATATCATTGGAACCTATTAGGAGAAAGTACTGATCTCATTTTTTTTTCTGTGAAGTTATGACATGAAGAAATTTGCCCACCTGCTCATTGCCAAAAACTCCCGAGTTTTCTGACCACTGACCACTGGCTCTCTGGTGAGTTCATAAAAGTCTGCTCAAAGAAACAGTCCTGATGTCAATGGTTTGGCCAGGAATAGATCAACAAGACTAAAGGCATCTCATCACCACTTTCAGAACATTAAACATGCTGGTGTAAATAGGTTGGTTTCAGTATAGGAAGCAGGGATGCTGTCAGGGGTTGGCTTGCTGCCTGGTGGGTCTTATCCCATGGCTTCCACAGTGAGTGACCAGACCTGTGGCTAGAACAGTCATGTGTATATATGATAAACCAGACTCCAATTTGGTAAGAGAAATAGGGAGAGCTGACCTTCAGTTGGTCCAGAAGGATTTAAGTTAAGGGATCTTCTGATGAATGTAAAACAAACAAAAAACAAACCAACAAATAAATAAATAAACAAATAAACAAACAAAAACTTTGTAAATTAGAGATGAGCAGAATGGAAAGGACTTCTGGAGGTGGTGGGTTGTGATTCTAGGCAACCAGAGAGGCACTGGGAATTGAAGTAATAAAGCATTCTTTATATATGAAGGGCAGAAGGGCCCCTTCTTAGAAGGAATTTCATGGTTGCATCTGTTCACTTTTCTGAAAGAATAGGAAGTGGCACCTACCTACACAAGGCAAGAGAGGAAGTGAGATCAAGGGCATGGCCTCAGGGCCAAGTCTAAAGCAGAGGCCAGAAAAAGGGATTGCATTATCTAGCCCTATCATGGCCTGGCCTCTTGAAACTTCACAGAGCCAAGCTCATGAAGAAAGCAGCATAATGCAGAGATAGGAGCACACAAGGTCTTGGGGTCAGCTCCTGAGTGAGTCATCAACCGTAGGACAAATTTATGTGTGCCACTCAAACAGAGTCGTGCCTACATGGGGTCTTAAGGTCACATAAAATTATGACCTTAAGAGCTGTCATAGAATGTCCTCCTGAGAACTGAGTTGGCCCACACAAAGAAATTCATGGGCATTATAATAAGGAATATTTCGTATTATTACTGGGGCCAATTTAACTCTTGAAACATTTCCAAATCTACCCTTCTATTAGAATCTTGTAGAGTATTATGCTTGTGTTCTTGAGACCAAGAAACCAAATCACAGAGCATTTGAATAACCATAGCTAAAAGCTATAAGACCAGAGAGGCAAGGTTTTCAGTCATATTCCACCATGGACTAACCCTGTAATACTGAGTAACTCAACCTGCCCCTTCTCCGTTTCACATTTTTCTAAAATGGAAATGGTGTATATACCTCACAACTCCAGGGCGAATCAGAGAGCTCATCATAGAAAAGCCCTCAAGTTGGAGGAATCAGGGTTCTTGCCATTTCTCCTACACTCTCTCCCCCAACTAGTCCTATTTTTGACCTTACTGTTTGGGAGAGTTATTAGTCATCAGAGATGGCCAGTCATATTTCACTGAGCAAACACCCACTAGAAGAAAAGATGGAGGAGGGCCTTGAAGAAGCCTAGGAGATTCTGTGAAGGTGGTGGCACTTAGGTGGGTTTCATGAATGTTTAGAGCTTAAACACAGTGTTGAGGGGGCTGAAGAGATGCCTTGGAGTACAGCTCCCAGCAACCACATAAAAATCTGGGTGTGCCCTATGCAGTGCACCTGTAACCCCAGTGCTCTCCGCTGTGTGGACAGCAACAGAGGGCTTACTGGGCCTGGGGGTGGCTGCCTAGCTCTGGATTCGGCAAAAGGCCCTGTCTCTAAAGGATAAGCCAGGGAGTGGTAGAACAGGACACCCAGCCTCCTCCTCTGGCCTCTGTGCACACAAACCTGCACACACATGTGCACATACACCACACATGTATTCACATACATACCCACACACAGAATAAATATGTACACAGATACATATTCACATATCTAGAGATGAAAGGAGAAAACGTATGTATTATCCATATGTCCTGCAATTACTCCAGGATTTAGTCAATTCTGCATTCCACTACTCTGTTTTCTTTGTTCCTATTCAATTAATGGCAAAACCTGTTCAAAGTGCATTCTGGGATGTGAGAGCAATCTGGATGCAGCGTCTGTCACCCCATTGATTGCCAGGGTTGATGTGACTAATCTGACTGGCTTGGTGGGGGGGTGTCCCCCTCTTCCTCAACAACCCATGCACACCCTTCCAGAACTGAGACCTTTTTTTTGAGACATGGTTTCTCTGTAGCTTTGGAGGCTGTCCTGGAGCTCTGTAGACCAGGCTGACCTCAAACTCACAGAGATCCGCCTGCCTCTGCCTCCTGAGTGCTGGGATCAAAGGCGTGCAGCACTGCCCAGCCAGAACTGAGCCAACCATATACATGTAGCTTCACTTTCCAGCTAGAACCTCCAGACAAGTTCTCAGAATACAAGCTCTCTATTCTAAAATAGAGCCATCATCTTACACTTAGATTTTTGTGTGTTTCTTGCAAATTTTACTTTATGTAATCAGACATCAAACTGAATTCATCATCATTATAAGACATTATAAAAAAAATCAAAGCAAACAACCCTAGGGATACCGTTCAGCTGCAGCAAGGAAATGATGTACAATAATTTCATGGAGAACTCTCATTTCATCTCAGCTAAATGTTAGTTTTGCTAAGGGAGTCCAATTACAGATGTTTTGTTGTTGGTTTGGGTTTTTTTTCTCTATCATCAGGTTGGGACCTTTGTAATGGTCTTTAGACAAAATGGTTATGTCTCATTTACCTAGACTAAAACTCCCTCTTTAACTGTCAAACACTTCAGCTATATGAATGTTTTCAATTGCAATTTCCTCCCTCCCTTTGGAGTCTTGGTTTCTTCATTCTCCAAGTGTTTGCCATTGCCAGTGGGGACATATTCATCACCCTGTAGCCTACTTAACACCGGAAACATACCTAACAAAGAAAGTACAGGGGGGGGGCATTTTAAGTTTTCCTTTTAACTCCATGCTTGCAGCTTGTCCACTAAAGCCTGAACCCAATTGAAAGTTCACAAACACGAATGCCAGCTGAACATCAGCTTCTGTGGTAGTAGCCTCAGAGGAAGCACGCCTGCAGGTTTGACCTCCCCACACACGTGTGGGTGGCTGTCTCGCCTGTGATGCATGCACATGAGAAAGAGGTGGGAAGAGAGGGGGCTCCAGGTCAATGGCGTGCTTCCTCTGTTTTTCTCCATCTTGTTTTATAAGACAAGGTTTATCACAGGACCGGGAACTCACCATTCGGTTAGACTGCCCTGCAGGGAGACCCGAGCATCCCTGTCCCTGTATCCCTAGTGCTGGGTTTAAGAGATGTGCACTGCCACACCTGAACCTTATGTGGATGCTGGGAGCCTGAACTCCCACATTCTGGTTGTACAATAACCACCTTACTAGCTGAGCCGTCTCTCCAGCCCCTCTTGTCACTCTTAGCTCTTCTCCTCCTCTCAGATCTCTCCCTCTATGTGTCCTCGGAGTTTGACTTTATCAGCAAGAGCTCCTCCTTCTCCCACACCCTCCCTCTGCTAATATTCTTAACAAGCTCATCGTCCACACAGAGCATTGACTCAGCATCCGGTTGGCTTCTCAAAGGCTTGGGCTCTATGCTTCCAATGATCGGGCCCTTCCTCCCGGCTCAGCAAGGTGTCTGGAACCTTTAACAGTCCTCCTCCATGACACCCATGTTCTTTCCTTCTAGTTCAGCTCTCCTTCCGTGCACTGGAGAAATTCTTAACTACCAGTGCATCTAGACAATCACTTCCTGCTCCCACTCTTTCGCCCGGCACTCAGAAGACAACAAGTTAGCTTAGGATGGACCCATTTTGCAGTCTGTTATTTGCACCCTATTTGGTGTTCCAGGATGGACTCCAAAGCTACACAGAGAAACTCTGTCTCAAAAAACTAAACTAAATTAAATGAGATTATAAAAGGACTGTGGTTGCATGGCCTTTGCTATAGGCAATAAGACACGCTACTGCAGTTGAGCTGCCCTACCCCACTCCATCAGAAAGACCTTGCAATGAGGAAAAAGACATGCAGAAGTTGTTCTCTGCTCCAGCTTCAGAACTGGTAGGAAGGGTAAGGGGGTGGGGAGAGGGTAAGTGGTGAGGGAGGGGTGAGGGGTAGAGGGAAGGAATAGGGGAAGGAGGAGGTTGTGAGGGGAAAGAGAAAGAGGTTAGGAGGAAGGGAAAGGGGTGGGGAGGGCTAGGGGTGGGAGGAAGGGCAAGGGGTGGAGGAAGAGGTAGAAATGTTGGTTTATTGTTTCTTGTGGCAAAAGAAGGTGACGATATAGCAAAGGGTGGGGAGATGGAAGGGAACAACGGGGGCTTCTGCCTCTTCCTTCCTAGCCATTGCACATTCCACAGGCAGTTATATTGCCTTGATCTTGGAGGGCAAGAGCCCAGTCAGATTCTCAATGGTGGTGTTCTCCATTCTCCTTCATGACACAGGCCCCATTCCCTAACGTGCAAACCTAAGGGGCTTCCGTTATAGTCATTGTGCTGGGGCCAAGTTAGGATTAAGAGGCCCCTCCCCCATAACTACTGCCCTAAATGTTTAAGGAGCCCTAAAGATGGGAATTGCAAAGGTTTCTGCCTCCTACATCTGCCCAAGTTCAGATAACTGCTCCCTTCTCAGGACAGCGCCTGGCTATAGTGTCCTCACGTCGCTGTAAGATGATATTGCTCTAGTTAGCTTTTCTGTTGTTGTGATAAACACTATAAACATCATCTTAGGGAGGGAAATGTTTACTTCTTCTTTCAGGTCATAGCACATCACTGAAGGAAGCTAAGGCAGGAATCTGGAGCAGAAACTGAAGCAGAGACCTTGGAGGAACACTTCTTATGTGCTTGCTCTAGGTTGCTCAGCTACCTTTCTGATACGGCCCAGTTCAACTTGTCTAGGGATAACACCACCCACAGTAATCTGAAACTACCCACATCAATTAGCAATCAAGAAAATGTCCAATAGACATGTACAGAGGCCAATCTGATGGAGGTGATTCCTTGGCTGAGATTCCCTTTTCCAAGATATGTCAGACTGACTACTAACTAAAGCTATCTATGGCAGTCTGGCATCCCTTTCCAAAGCAAGGCTACCAGTTAGGTCTCACTTTAATGATCTAAATGGGCAGCAAGCTTGTAAGAACTGCAGAACTTTCCAGAAGACACTTTGTTGGGACTCTCGTTCCTGATCAGCCTTTCCTGCCAGAAGTATTCCCCCTCATCTAGCCATGGCATCACAGTAGCAAAGGACACACAGTCTGCTTCTCTTCCATCACTGTTGCCCAAAGTCTCTGAGTCCTCCACGGTTCCAGTTTCTCTTCTGCTGATGCTGTGTTTCCATGGTTACTCATCTCAAACTGTAGCTATACTCTACCTATCCCTTCTTTGCAAAGGTGATTGCTGGTGGATCCTTATTTTCCCATCTCAGCATACTTTGCTTTGGATGAGAACCAATGAATGCATTCATCACTAATAGGAATGCTAGGCAAGTCCTCTATTTATCTTCCCACAGGCTAGTATGGCCTCACTAAGCAAGAGCTATGAAAACATGTTTCTTCTTTATGCACTCATTGATCAAGGAGAATTCTTAATAAGATAATTAGCCTTTGTAAATTGAAGTAGGAGAAAGAAAAATGTGTTTAATTTTTTGTGGCCTCTAGGGAAGCGATCTATCCACTGCCAAAGCTCTTACCTTCTGAAAGTTTGGGCCATCATCTAGAAAACTGTGCTCTGCTTCCAAACACAGTCTTTGTCGTGTTCTCACCTCTGTTTTCCTCTTGACCTTTACCTCCTGACATCTACAAGTACATCTGAAATATATACCCTGAAAATAAGTCCAGGACTTATAGTTGCCTTGCCAGCACCTCAAAGAGTCTAGAAGAGCACTGTTCACTAGTCATTGCCAAGACTCATTCCCATGTGTATTGGCTGAGATGGAACATCTCATCCCAAGGGCCACACCTTGCATTTGAGGAAACAGCTACAGCAGCAGGGTCACTCTGTCCTTCTGCTTTCCCTTCACCCCTCTTCCCAGAGGTGGCCTGCCTGTGGTCACAGAGAAAGATTATCGTCATCCTCAGAGATACGAAGGCACCAAGATAAACCTGAACAAACCAGCTTACTTACTTCTCCCCAGTATGTCAGCATTATACTGAATCCCATCTGTCTAACTATCAAATTTTATCAAAGGGTCTCATGTTGTCCTGGTTCTCTTTGCTAAAGGCTGTCCCTCACAGCACTTATATGATGAATCAAAACTGATCATGTGGCTTAATGTAGACAAAGCCTTCTTATTTCTCAGCAGCCAGATATGTACCAATAGAGAGACATTAACCCTTGACAAAAAAAATTGTGGTAGTGTTTGAGTGGTATAAAATTTCTTTACCTTTTTTTCTAATCCTAGCTCTCAAACCCCTTTGCTTTGGTTTGACTCGTATTTATAAAATATACTTGCTACATTTATTATATTTAGTATGACTATTGATTCTCTACAGTGTACTGTGGCTTTTCATAAGATTCTTGAACCACATTTTCTATAAACAGAAATTGTCTGTATGTATACTGAAGAAAGTAATAGAAGTTCTGGGCATTTATTGTTAACTTGTGGAACCTTTAAAATTCATTTATTTGTTTTTATTTTATTTTGTATGAGTGTTTGCCTGCGTGTGTGTATGTGCACCATGTGCATGCAGTGCCCACAGAGTCCAGAAGAGAGCACTAGATACCCTTGAACTAACGCTAAAAGTGCTTGTGAGCCACCAGGTGGGCACTGGGAACCAAACCCAGGTCCTCAGGAAGCTAAGCAAGTGCTGTTAACCACTGAGCCATCTCTCCAGCCCTTAGTATTAATTTGTAATGACTGTGGCTGCTGAGATTTCTTAAAAATTAGGAAACCTTGAATGTTACGCCTTAAAAATCTACTTCCTCCCCTCTGAGTCATAATGACCAACAAGATGAACTTCCTCAAAGACACAACTAAGGACTTGACTGTGACAGATTCAATTTTTAGAATAAGATGATTTTCAAATTCTACAGAATGAGATTCAAAATTAAATGAAGAAATGTATGCCTAATCTTTCAAGCAAATGTCCTTGTGTTTTCCTTATAGCTTTGGTTATCTATAGAACTGTGTATGGGAAGAGATAAGAGTATTGATTACCAAGATAAATAAACTCAATTGTAGGAAATCTATTCTGCCATACCTAGAATGAGATTTGAAGTTCTGTTTCGTAGCTTGAAGCCATGTATGTAATAATATTCTGAAAGATTTATGGATCCTTCTAGGAGTAAGTAAATTTCCTGAGAAACTTATGTTTATTATGGATAAAGTGGCTGTTATTTGTAATGTTTTTATTTAATTCAGGAATCTTTAAGTGAACAACAACAAAAAACCATTAACAGGTAAGAAGCATCAGGCTACCAGTAGATTAACGAGAGATGGAGCAGAAAATACACAAAAGGAGGAAATGGCTATAGAAGTAGGAACAATAACAACAGCCACAACTGTAAAAGTTATTGGCAGAATTAATGCAGAGAAAACAGCATTTTGTTAAACACAGATGGACTAATGTTGCTCTTTGAAAGCTGCCCTTCAGGCATAGACAGGCTGGGTAAAAGGAGAGCTGGATGGGTTAGAAGAAGGCAAGGAGATGAGGGAGCCCAGCTCTAGAGAAGTGATGGGGTGGCCTCAGTGCCTCAGTGCACTGTTGTATCCAAGAAGAAAGGAGGTTAGTGAGAGTTTCAGGGAATAGTTGGCTAATGTTTTATTCTTATGTCATCATTTACCAAGCTGAGAGCTTCTTCTCCCATGACCTCTCCTTCTTGCCTCCTGGATCTAAAATGTTTAAGGGAAATAATGAAAAAAATCGGAAGGGCCCAGACCTCCACTGATCTAAGCAACAAGATCAAGAAACACCTAGGGGACAAATGTGTTGTGGAATAGAATATTTAGCTAAGGGTGTAAAGATGTGTTGCTGTTTTACCTTGCTTGCCTAAGGTACCTGATTGCTCAAATAAAAAGCTGAATGGCCAATAGCTAGGCAGAGGAGGGATAGGCATGACTGATGGGCAGAAAAAAAGGGCCAGCCTCCCAGGGGCCAGCCAGCCAAGCATGAAGGAAGCAGTAAAACAGGATGGACAGCACATAGATGAGTTAAGTGAGCCTCGGGGCAACACATAGATTTACAGAAATGGGTTAATTTAAGTTTAAAAATTTTTTAAAGCTAGCTAGAAACAACAATAAATTAAAGGCCAAGCTTTCATAATCAATAAGAAGTCTCCATGTCATGATTTGGGAGCTGGCTGGTGGGACAGAAAAACCCTATTACACAAATGAGCACCCCCAGGTGTCTGAAAGTAGACTCAGGATAGTGTGTTTCCAACACCCAAATGGACTGAAACAATTTTGATTTAAATTAGGTGGATCCAGGTGAATTCTGTTCATTTGAGAAATCTCAACACTCTACAGTATGAGCATAGCCTTAGAAAAATAATAAAACTATTCAAATTAAAACAATGATGTATCAGGTGCTATTTAGTCCCCAGGTCAGAGAAAAAAGGTAGAGGCTGGGTGGTCTTGCCCTTTAGAACACTCATACATTATTAAAGCAGGCAAGTTTGGGGCTGGAGAGATGGCTCAGTGGTTAAGAGCTCTGGATGTGCTTGCAGAGGACTCGGGTTCAGTTCCCAGTACCCACCCACAGGCTCACAACCATCTGTAACTCCAGTTCTGGAGGAACCCAGTGCCCTCTCCTGGTCTCTATGGGTACTACATACGTAGTACTCATACATACTTCAGACAAAACACCCGTACACATAAAAAGTTTATTTTAAAGAAAAAAGAATTTAGTCTGCTCCAACTTTTAGAAAAATGAGTTACAATTATATACCAAGATCAAAAGTCCTGTTAAATAAATCAGTCTCTCCATAAGCCTGCAATGCCACTGTTGAACAGGATTCTAAACAGTCCAAACAGGCGAACAGCAGCAGCATCTGTACAAGCTAAAATGAACTGGGAATGACACATTTGAGACAACTGTTTCTTTCTTGTGTCCCCAGAATCCCATAGCAATTTCTAGGCATTTAACAGCAACAATCAACTCTGAAGAGTTTACTATAAACAAGGAAAAAAGCATAGTAATTGCCAGACTGTGCAGAACTAAGAAAAGCAGACCCATGTTAGCAGGACCTGGAAATTGATAGACAGGAGCTCCATGGAGCCCCACAAACAAGCTCTGAACAAACCCCAAGAGTGGAAGAGAAAGGACCTCTGGAGAGGTCTGTCAGTGGCTGTGGATCTGGACATGCAGGCACCTGTGTTCCCATGCCTCCACTCCTAATCCCACTCTCATCTGAAGCACACAGATGAACTCATCGTAAGAGGCATCCACAGGCATCATTACATCACTACACTCAGATGCGATGGCCAGACAGACCAGGTGGTCGTCCGTGATGAGTGATGGGTGGGTCTTGACACCATCTTGGGTAGAAACCAGTGACAACAATGTGGGATTTCCTGCATGCACTGTGGACTGAGTGTTGCTGATGAGAGACTGAGACAGGAGCGATTTATAGAGAAAATGCAGACTCCATTATGCACAAAACAGAACAGACAAAAGCTGATGTGTGTTTAGTAACTATCCTAGCTCTCTTTCTGTTGCTGTGGTAAACAGTGGGACCAAAGGCAACTTGGGAAGGATAGGGTTCATTCAGCTTATGGTCAGCCCATCATTGAGGAAAGTCAAGGCAGGAATTCAGGCAGAGGCCATGGGGAATGCTACTTACTGGATTGCTCTCTCTGTCTTCCTCAGCCTGTTTTGTTTGTTTGTTTGTTTGTTTGTTTGTTGTTTTATATTCAACCCAAACCATCAGTCCACGGTTGGCATAGCCCACAGTTGGCTACTCTATACCCTAATTAATCACTAATCAAAAAATGCCCCCACAGGCTTGCTCACAAGCAAATTTGATAGAGGCATGTTTTCAACTGATTCCCTCTCCCAGATGGCTGGAGTACAAACAAAATACTCCCCAGGCAGAGGCAGGGACACAGCTGAAGTGAATGGGTTACTCTGAGACAGGACTGTGTTTCATCATGTATGCACAGGTCACACAATGAGGCTTGTTTGTTTCAGGGAAGTGACTCATTTGTACAATGAAGAGTGTCACATTGTGTCATGCTTCACAGATTGGAATATGAACCCCGTGAAGACAGCTCAAGGAAAGGCAATTCTAAGATAATGAGGGAGAGAGCCCTTTCTCATCATACTTAATTAGGACACAACTGGTTTTGATTCATACCATGTGTTTCGAATAGGGATATTTTCCTAAGCAATTTCTCTCTCTTTGAAAGCTAAAAATTTTTAAATGATTGATGATTTTTTCTAGGCAGAGTTGTAATAAATTCTTCTCATAAAAATATTAACTGAAAAGCCATCAGAGACAGAAAAAGAGGAAATGATATTTCTTAGTAAACTCCAATGGCATTTGCAGTAGTTTTCTAGCAAAGTTAAGCATTCTAGAATTTTATGACTTTACCTGCCTACCATTCCTTAGTTCTTCTTTACAGAGTTGCCAGTTGTGAACATGGACTTGACCTCAAACAAAACCCTGAATTTGAGTTCACATGCAAGAGTTCAAATTCTACCTTAATGGTATAGTTTTAATTAAAAATACTTGCTTGGGATAAAAATGACAAACACAAATGGCTATTTCTGCCATGTTGGAGACAAACTCCATAATGAGTTTCTTCAATGCCCATCTTCCTCTCTGACATAATTGGTGTTGCCAGGAGCAGTTGTGTCTCATTGTCATGAAAAAGCCTAATAAAACATTTTAAATGCCATATTCTATAGGTCTTTGAAAGGTTTTGAAGAATACTTATCCATTTGAACTATATCTCTACGTATCTAGAAAACCTAACATAAGTTTTGACTACTATAGGTGACTATCTATAATCTGTATTTAATTATACATTACATGTTTATAAGAGCTGGATAAACACAACACCTAAACAAGAGAAGAAATATACAAGTTACAAAATTGACATTAAATATGTGTCAATAAACCAAAATCCATACCAATGCAAAGTCTTCATTTCTATATCAGTACCTGTTTCCCACAACTGCACTACCAACTACCAACAAAGGCAAGAGGACATTCAAAGCAGTGGTGCTGAATTCGGCATCCCATTTAGGAAAAGTGTGTCTAATTCAACAGTGCTGAGAAATTGTGCCTGGACACAAAAGTGCTGGAACAAAAAGATATATAAGGCAAGCTGGATTACAAAGCCACAGTGGGGACTGGAGGGATGGATCAACAGTTAAGAGCACTGGCTGATCTTATAGAAAACCCAAGTTCAAACCCTAATTTTCACAGGGTGGCTCACAACCATCTGTAACTCCAGTTCCAGGGAATCCGACACCCTATTCTGACCTCCTTGGGCACTATAAGCTTGTGTTGCACAGACTTATATGCAAGCAAGCCACCCATACAAAATTTTTAAAAATCTTAAAAAAAAATACAGCCATATTGCACCATTAAAAAATCTTGAAAAGTGCACATTATATTTTGCAGTTTCAAAGAAAACATTCATTTATTGAACAAGGCTAGAAGGAATTTTGAAAGTTACTTATCATAATTTATTATATAATAAATCCATATCAACGTAGCAATTTATATACATATATAAGCATGCATTTCTGTGTAATTGATTTATTTGACAAGCTTATCAGTTAGGTTTTATGCTTTTGTGGATCTGAAATTTGTGGGAATGGAGAAAAAATACTTTTTACTACAATGTTCCATTTCCCTACAAACTAAGAAAGCCACATTTATTCTAGGAAGAGCTGGGTATACCCTCACCCCTCAAAGACTTCCTTCTGGAATTCTCCTTCAAGGGAGCAAAGAAACAAAGTTAATGGAATTCTAGCTTGTTGCTGTTAGTGTCACTTTGGCAATTGTTTCAACAAACAATTATATTTCACTGTTTACACTAACTGGTGCAACATTTTAACAAGGGACAATAAGCTCTTCTGTGACTGATGAAAATGGAACCAAACCAAACAAAAAAAAAAAATCTAGTGGCCTACTCTAACTCTATGCAAAGCTTGAATTTCACATTTCAAAATATATTAGAGGAAGAGTACCTTCAGGGTCCATGACTCTATCAAAATCAGACTATCACTAAAGGGGAGGATGTATATGAAAAGCTGCAACAAAACATTTGGCTTATGTTTTTCCTAAAAAAAAATACGTGTATCTGACTTTCCATTAAATTTAACATTTTTTCTGTTTGCTGGCAAATTTTTAAGCAAATTAGCATATAATGTTATATAATGGAAGAGCATTTATCAGATTTAGTGAATAAAACAAAGATATGCTTTTAAAAGAATTTTTGAAAATGTAAATGGCCACGCGTCTTCTGTTGGCAGAAATACACACACAGTCTACATTACATCAACGTCTATATAAATGGACACAGATAAAGGCTTGAAATACTAATCTTGATGTGATGGTTAGGTTTGGTTGACTTGGAACAACTCAAATCACCTCAAAACGTGGGTAAGGGATCCTGAGCTGAGGAATTACCTTCATCTGACTGGCCTGTGAACAAATCTGTGGGACATTTTCTTGGTTGATGACTGATATGGGTCACTAAGGGTATTACAGACTATAGGCGGGCTGTCTTAGGTTATTTAAGAAAACTAGCCGAGAAAACTATGGAGAGCAGCCAATATGCAGCGCTCCTCCATGGCCTCTGCTTCAGTTTCTGCCTTGAATTCTTACCTTGGCTTCTCTCATGATGGACTGTAACAACATGCAAGCAAAACAAACTCTTTCCTCCCCATGTTGCTTTTGTTTTGTGGAAGTGACAGAGATGCAAACTATGACAGGCAGATTGTTTAAGGCCTTCCCGTAACAATTTGAAGCAGAAAACAATTAGATGGATACTTCTCAGTGCTCATAATTGAAGCTTCCAGGATAGAGTAAGCTCAAAGGGCAAGATCATGTGGTACAGTTTTCTTGTGTTCTCCTATTGTCTTAGGGTTTCTATTGCTTGAAGACACACCATGACCACGGCAACTCTTATAAAGGAAAACATTTAATTGGGACTGATTTACAGTTCAGAGGTTCAGTCCATTATCATCATGGGGCACATGGGGGCATACAGACAGACACAGTGCTGGAGACGGAGCTGAGAGTCCTACATCTTGACTTGCAGTCAACAAGAGGTGGTCTGAAACACTGGGCATGGCTTGAGCATATAAGAGAGCTCAAAGCCCATCTCCACAGTGACACACTTCCTCCATCAATGCCACACCTACTCCAACAAAGCCACACCTCCTAATTATGCCACTCCCTATGAGCTGGAGGCCGGCAGTTAGAATCAAATTATTACACTAATGTAAGCTAAACAGTTACATTCCCTGTAAAGCCTGGCCATGTAAGCTTGGTATGTGACCACTGCCTCTAGACAGAGTGAGCAATTACTTGTCAGACTCGTGTCTGTAACTACTGAGGAGAGGCAATTCCCTCTCACAAGGGTTCCAGGACATGGTCCCCTCCATTCAGCTCTCTCATCTTTCTTTGAAGTACATACATACATACATACATACATACATACATACATACATACATATAAAACCTCCCAAGAAACTACATCAGACACAGCCTCTGAGATCTCTATGAGCTGGTTAGAGGCCAAATTCAATTCCACCACAGTGGTCCCAGCTCCAAACTCCAAAGAATCAGAATGAAGCAATTGTCCTTCATAGCTGGCTTCCTTTATACTTTCACTTGAGGGAAAATATTGCCGACTCAATTGTGCTCCTGTTCAGCAGGAATAGAAAGTGAAAAACAGATGGATTACTGACTGGGTCTAACTAGAGCAGCTCTAGCTAAGGTCAAACCGTTTAGTTTTAAAGACTAGATTAAGTAGAAGTGCCAGTGTTCTCTAAATTTACTCTTAAGTACCTCGTACGTTGTTATTATCTGAGCATCATATGTCAGCACAAGCCACAGTTACGGAACAGGCTTTCTCTATTGTCTGAGTGGGTGGTGGCTCACCATGCTAAAGTCAAGGCTGGTCATCTGTATACAGTTTCCAGTCTCCTTGGCAAGGGTTCCCTGTGGATGGTGAGCTACATCCAGCATAATGGGTGACAACATGCTCCAATGCCAGCAGTTAGTTCTCTGATTTTGTTCCCTGGGACGCCAAGCATGAACTTTGACAAGTTGCTTTCGTGAGTTTCCACAGTTGGTGTACAATTAAAGTCAATGTAGAGAGTGAAGGTGTGGCGGGCACAGCACTGAAGGGGTTTTTCAGTTTGTTCTCCTGTAAATTAAGACGTGGGTTCTTTGATTATCAGGAAAGTCAAGCTGGTCAGTGAATTTTCATTTGCAGTGGAGGTTGAGCAGACACTGGCCAGTCCTCTGCTGGGAGGCAGGGCACACTGTTACAGCGCAAGCAAAGCTCTGTTAACTGAGCCAGCTTGCTGGGGGACACAGGTTCAGACATCTAAACACAGTGAATTCCCCACCTGGCATGTGAGCTCTGAGTTAGTCATGGCATTCCTTGAGATTGCACAGTCCAGGTGCTGGGTTTGGCCCCTTGATGGGACTGTCAACAAAAAGCCATCCCTGCACTTGGCCACTTGGCAGTAACGGAATCCTCGCCTCCATCGTTGACATCTTGCCCTTCGGATTTAGGACCAAGCTCTGCTTTCTTTCCCCGAACTCTCTGAAGCTTTGCATCCTGTTCTCTCTAATCCCTGGATGATGCTTTAACATCTTTCCCTTTGGAGCCATTTTCCTTTGCAAATTCACCACTCACAATGACTCAAGCTTTGTATGAAAACAACGATGTGAACTTTGATTTCCATGAAATCTGGATTCAACCACTGGGGTCCTACATGGACAGGAAGTTACTGGCATGAAAAGATAATACTCACGGGGTATCATCCATCTGCTCCACGGTGAATTTACAGGCACCACACCCTTTCCTGGTAACCAGTTCTTCCTGATAAAATGGTGCTGGCTAATCAGAGATTAGTTAGTGTTCTCTTGGAGCTGGATTTCCCTCATCCTCATTGATCCCCAAATACTGTTAATGTTGAATATAATGCTCACTTTATATGTTTGTGCGTTACATGTGTGCAGGGCCTTTGGAGACCCAAAGAGGGCATCAGAACCCCTGGAACTGGAGTTACAAATGGTTGTGCACTGCCATGAGGGTGTTGGAAACTGAAACCAGTTCCTCTGCAAGAGTAGCCAGTGCTTTTAACCACTGACCCATCTCTCCAGCTCCCTTTTGGTACTTTTAAATTAATACTATTAACTGATTATTATAAGGGAACTAAAACAAATGTTTCTCTTCACTTAATTATAAGGAATAAAAAAATATTTTCTACCACAGTCTTTAAATATTAAAGAGAATAATTAATCAAGAATTAAAAATAGGCAATTTCCTCAGAACTTTTACTTTTTTGTTGTTGTTGTTTGTTTTTTGAGACAGGGTTTCTCTGTATAGCTTCGGAGCCTGTCCTGGAACTACCTCTGTAGACCAGGCTGGCCTCTAACCCTGGAACTCATAGAGATCCACATGCCTCTGCCTCCCGAGCGCTGGGATTAAAGGCATACGCCACCACAAGCCTGGCTTTCCTGAGAACTTTAAGACATTAAATTTCTCAATTTACTTGTGGACTAGCAAAGATTTATGAATATTTTTTATTAATTAAGCTTTTTGAGTTTAAACTAGTTGTGTCATATGGTTTATTCATTTCAATATGGGAAAAGCAAAATATAAAGAATATGAAAAAATATAAGATGTGAACAGAAATAAAGAATGAAAAAGGAAAGTAAACCACACATCCACTCAGCTAGCAGATGCTTATTGAGGGTGTTCCACATCCTCAGCATAGTGCTAGAAGGAAGAAAGAAAAAGCAAAAGTAGGGAAAGGCCCATTTTGACCCAGAAGAGGTCGGAGGTTAAGTGCGGTCTGTCATAGCTGTGGAACTTCAGGTGGTTTATCACCTGGAGGTTGTCAACATCAGCCTTCGCCGAATCCCCACAGCGAACCCTTAATCCTTCTTCAAATGCAATAATCCCAGAAATAAAATCACAATGGCAGCTGCAGAAGCTTTTGTCAAACCCACACTCATATAGAGGACACTGGTCAAGAACCAGTCGGACCAGGACCAGGAGGGAGGGTCAAGTTTTGTCCATGGACTGGAGAACTGTCAAAGTCCAAAATGCTCCAATACGTTCTTCCAACAAATATTCTGAAATGTGTGGTCTTATCCTGAGTTAACAGTTTGATGTCCTGGAAAGAAATGAATCATAAGCCCCAGAAAGGGCCTGAAAACACAGACAAGGACCCAAAGAGGTACTCGGTATCCTCTGCTCAGGGCACTGGGGAAACTTTTCTTGTTGACTTGGCAACTGTATTCAGTCAACTTATTCTGAATTCAGACCTTTAAGCTAAAATGAGGGGAGAAATTATAAATGTAGTTTTCTCATGTTTCTTCAAATCCTATTTGCAGTTTATGAAATTATTTTACTGGAATTGCAAAAATATGTATATGTAAAATATTTAAAGGCTTCGCTCTATCACCAAACATGGTTTTTATGATGTCTTAGGGCCATATGAATTCTGGAGAAAGACAATCCTGGCTCATAATGCAAATCAGTTGGCTTGTAAAACTCAATGGGAAGATTATTTTACAAATGCTCTGGTGGTGACTATTTCAATATTCTGTTACGTATTGCAAATTCTGGCAAGATTTTTAGACAAGGCAACTACTGCTGAAATTCTGCAGTGTGAGATCTCTGTAATGAGATGGGAACCCAGCACCAGGTGTAATAGCACATAGGGCGATTCCAGCATTTAGGTTGTCGAAGCAAGATCTTGAGTCTGAGGCCAGCCTGAGAGGCAGAGGGAGTCCTTCCAAATGGAGCAACCCCTCCCCTCACTTTCTAATTCATTTTGGGGACTGCAATTTCCAGCAATAAAACACAGCACAGGTGGAAATGGTGGCAGAAGACCAATTGATGTCATTCAGTGTCTGAATGTGGTCGGAATACAGGGAGCTGAACACAGACAGCAATACACAAAAATTCTAATATAATGGGTCCCAGAAATGCTCTTCACAGGGCTGAATGCTACCTAAGGGATGCTCACCTATTGCAGATAGACGCTGCAACAGTGCTTCTCCCTCCAAGCAACTGACTCCAGATTTGCAGTCCTGCAACCAATAAGGAAGGCTCTGCTGCCCTCCTCCTCTTGAGGAGTTAATCCCTGGTGGCACGTGTGGCTACTGGTCCAGCCCTAGACAATCATCTCTTTGAATTGTTTTATGTGAGAAAAGAATACATTTTCTTTTACACTGTTATTGGAAACTCATCAAGTGAGGCCAAATCAAACTGATCCTGGGGGCTAGAAGGAATAGATAAAAGAGGAAGTGGCTGGCTGAGAAGATGAAAGCAAAGGTGTGGAATCCTGAGAACAGAGTCCTCCCGGCGGCAGCAGCTCAAGCCACTACTGCCTCTGTAGCTCTTTATGCCACGGGCCCAGCCAAGGAAGCATCCCATATCCTGCTTCAGAATTACAGGGCAGGCTCCTCAGCCAGGCTGAATCACAACAGATAAATGCAGCTGTGACCCCTTAGCAGTCGCTTGCATGGGTCAGTGTTCCCTGTGGGGATGCTCTCAGAGTAGGCGAGTGTTCCTAAAGAAATCACCAGTGGTGGAGATACACATTAGCGCTCACGATGTTCAGTCGAAGAGAAAAATACCACTCATTCTCTTGATAATATTCCGTCATTCTCGTTTGCTTTGGTTGATGGCGGTGTGTTCTGGTTGTAATGGGCGCACTTTAGGGTGTTTTCCATGGTCCCCACCCCATTGTATCATGTGGTCTTTCTGCATCTCAGTCCCATTCATCTCCCCACCCCTCCATATCCACCCTCTGCCCTTAGAACCTCTCCCCCAAGATAAAAGAAGATAAAATTTAAAAGAAAATTAAAAAGAAAGAAAAAGAAAGATGTTGTTATGGAAACTGTAGTGTTATCCAGTGAGTCACACACTACACCCTTTAGTCCGTGCATCTTTACTTGCTGGTGTCCGTTGCAATGAGTCATTGGTCTAGTTCAAGGCCTCTGGTTTCTGCTACACTGTCTATGCTGGCCCCTCACTGGGGCTCCTCTTTGATATCCTGTTGTTGTCCCGTGTCGTGGAGATCGTTCAGCTTTGGGTCTGCAGGATCAGCCCCTTCACGTGCTCCAGCAGATCTTAGATGGGGTGGATGGTGGGATGGATCAACTCAGCCCTGGTTCTGAGTCTGAATGGTTGGGTTGATCAGCTTGCCAGCTCTTCTTCATCCTCATCACCGTGCTAATCTCTCCAGCATCGCCCAGGCTAGGTCACCCTATGCAGTAAGCAGCAAGAAGCGGGGCCGTTCTTCTGCTCTCGTGCCCTCAGTGCCAGTTCATCTGCACCTATACCAACAGGGCCAGCTCTACTGTGTTGCCCAGGAAAGGTGCAGGGGCTACTGCCCCAAGTGCTGCAGCTGGTGAGGGGCAGGGCCAGCTCTCCCACTGCTACAGGCTTGGGGTGAGGGTATCTTCCTCGACCACACCACTGTATGGCGGATGAATGGGTGGAGCCAGATTTCCCAAGATTGCATTCTGGGCTGCCTCACTGGAGCCCCAACCAACAGAGCTCTATGGTGCTTCCCGGATGTGCAGGACCAGTGTGCTCTCCCGAGTGCTGCAGTTGGGGAGGGGCTAGGCCCCTAGTGCTGCAGCCAGTGAGAGGCAGGGCCAACACTCTGTGTAGCCCTATCCTATCCGCCTTTGGTGGGAACAAGAGCCACGGACATCAACACAAACTGTCATGGCAGGGCCATGGACCCAGACATAGCCCTTGGCAGTAAGCCAGGCCCCAAACTTCACCAAACATCACCATAGCCCTGGGTGGCAAGCAGGCCACCCACCTCAGCCCGCTCCTCACCGCCTTTACCCATTCAGATCTGCCTCTCTCCACAGGACGCGGACCCTTCTGTCTTTCTCTCTTCCATTCCCCACCATAGATTTGCTCACCATAACAGTGCCCAATCACTGGTCACTGGGCGGGGCACTGGGCAGGCTATGTTTTCTCCTCCCTGCCCAGGGCCAACAGCCCAGGGTGCCAGGGTGGGTTTGTGAATCTTCTCCTGCTCAGTCTTAATCAGATTTTTTTTTTTTTTTTTAGCCTGTCAGCTTTGGAAGAAAAACAGATAGTCTAAAGGAATTTTAGACAGCAAGAACAAAGTACAAGACCCTTTTATCTTGATATAAAAAGCATATGTTTTTTTAAAAAACTGTCTAACATTTATTGAAGATATTTGTTAAAGCTTTTAACAGAGTTGATGTGAAAGTAAACCCTTTACCCAACAAAGGGCACTGACAAAAATCTCACAACAGCATTTGTGGTGCAGGGTGAATGCTGCCCCGGTGGGTAAGAACAGTCACACCTGCCCACTCTCATCACTACTGTGGTACAGGGTGAATGCCTGCCCCTGTGGATAAAGGAGGAATGCCTGCCCACCCTTGTCACTCAGTTCAGCAGGGCACTGTGCCTCAGCCATGTGACAAGACAAGAAAAATATAAATGCTTGACAAAGAGGTATTGCTGTCTTTGCAGACTGATGCTTTACCATTAGAATCTATAAGGGCTACAAAAAGCCACCCCAGTTGCCGAATGTTTAGCAAAGTGTCTACATGTGGCATCAGTATGCAATTTCAATATTCCAGAAATAAGAACTCAGAAATAAATTTAAAAATACATATAACTGGGCCAGTGAGATGGTGGAGCAGACATAGGCACTTACTCCTGAGCCTGACAGTCTGAATTGGGTCCCCAGAACCCACATGATGGAAGTAGGCAGTTGGCTCCTAAAGATTGTCCTCTGAAATCCATACCCACAGCACACCGATGCTCACATGAACACCGTCACACACAATAATAATACATTAACTTTACTTTAAATTTATAAAACTCATAATATCTTAAAGAATGCCACATTTAAGGATAATTTTCAACAAATATGTACAAGGTCTGTGAGGTGCAAACCACAGAGCACTGTGGGAAAAAAATTAAAAAGGGGAGGTGAATGGGCATTAGTATCAGGCCTGTCTGTCAATTGAAAGAGCCTACATCAAAATAAACCCTCAGATTTGTTTCTCCATAGATGCCACGCTTGGGAAGAAGAACATCAGAGGTAGAATTTGTGCTAATCTTGAGGAAATGCAAACAGCCCAGACAGTTTGGACCATGAAGCAACCTTCAGGTCTTGGAGCAGGGGACTTAGAGACTTCCCATGAAGCTACAGTGATAAACACAATGTAATAGTGTCTAAAGGACAGATGGGAAATCAATGGCACAGAGCACAAAGTCAGGAGATAGACTTACACACACACACACACACACACACACACACACACACACACACACACACTTGATTTTGTAGCGAAGCTCTCAGGATAATTCGATAAGGCAATGACAGCCTTTTCAACAACAGTTGCTGGAGTGATTGCATATTCAGATGCAGGAAATTAGCCTTGATTCATCTGGCCAAAAACAAAAACAAAATGCAAAATCGAACATTATGCAAATAAACGTCTAGTTGTATATAATCCATAATTCAATAAACTTGTTTAAATGTATATATAAACCCCATTATTCTATAGAATGTATTTTTTTGCTATATTCAATACATTAACTGGTGGGGCTGCAGAGATGGCTCTGTGGGGGACCGGAAGTCAATATCTGTTCAATTCAAATTCTGCAAAACCAGCTAAGAGCAATCTTGCTCTTGCAGAGGACCCAAACTCAGGTCCCTATATACTTAAAAACAAAACAAAACAAAACAAAAAAGCCAGTGGGAAAAAACAATGACAAACTCAAAGTCACCAGTTGTTGGTGGCAGGAAATATTCTCAGAAGCCTTACTTTGAGGTCAACATTCTGGAGCATCCGATGCACTCTGGCTATGTACAGTTAGTATCAAGCTACTGTTTAACAAGTATTTATTATGTGGGATTGGCACACATGGGCTCCATTCAGGCACAACTAAGAAAATGAGTTGAGGAAAGAACACTTAAGATGCTGTGCATTGAAGATGAAGTCACTTCAATAATTTCATGCTAGAGTTTAGGTAGCTACTGCAGTTTTACACATTGAAAGTTGACATTTTTGGGGGGCTTCGATAACTAGCAGATGAATAGCAAAAAAACATGAAATGTTAAAAAATGCAGTGTGGCTGGGAGTTGGTGGCACACACCTTTAATCCCAGAACTCTGGAGGCAGGGGCAGGTGGATCTCTGTGAGTTCAAGGCTAGCCTGGTCTACAGAGAGAATTCCAAGACAGGCTCCAAAGCTACACAGAGAAACCCTGTCTCAAAACACAAAACCAAAAACAAACAAACAAAAAATGCCGTGTGTTTTCAGGGGCGATGGGGCAGTGGCTGGAGCAGAGAGCTGACACTTTCAACACAGAGCTGGAAGGAACCTGGAACCCTCCACTCATCACAGCCCTGTCTCCTAGGCTCATATGTATGAGTGAAGGCAGCTTCGCTAGCTCTTTGGTTTAGGAGTCCCCTGAGTTCCAGGAAGGACCGGAAACAGAAAAGGTGGAGCACAAACTTGTGTTTTGACTCAAGCAAAAGGTAGTATATGATACAGGGGGCTTGGTGACAGTCTTGAGCATTCAGCCTGAGCCAACAGATTCTGGGGGTTCAACCAAACTTCTGGTTTTCATCATGTTATACAAAGGAAGGACTGGCATAGTGAATTTAAAAAGAATATAGATTAAAAAACTGCTCTGTGACTTTAAATCAAAGATCACTGCCTCACCATGCTCATGTTGGGACTCGATTAAGGCAAATTCAGTCAGTGCTAACTCAGCACTGGCTAGGGTGGGGTGAGGGGTTTGGGGGGAGGGGGTAAACAGCCCACTAATAAACATCAGATTCATTTTGTTACCTGATGCTTTAAAATGAATGAGTCACCCAGAGACTGAAAATGTGTGCACCAGGGGACAGCGGCTGCCCACTAGGACTGTATTTACATTCAGTTAATATTTATGTAATTCCCAAAGAGGAAGAAGTTAGTTAATATTTCAGGAATCCTTTTGTGAATAACAAAAGGAGTGCTAGCTCTCAGATTAACTCTTGAATAATTTATTTCCAGAAATTTGGGTATAACGCATCCTATAGTGGCTAATAGGAGAAAATTCTGAATCATACACTAGTTCTATTTTCTGAGGAATCATCACAACTTCCACCCCAGTTTACATTTGCATAGCAAAGACTATGTCTTCCTCTTCCCCACATCCTTGCCAGCATTTATCGTTGTTTACAACCCTAATAACAGTCTTTTTGACTGAGGGTAACATGGACTCTTAATGAAGTTTTGATTTGTTATTGAATATTTTTTCATACATTTATTGAACACTCATACTTATTCATTTCTCCACTTATTGATTAAGTTATTTGATTTTGGCTTTACTTTAATATTTACATGTTCTAGAAGTTATCACTCTATTGGATTGCAGCAGGCACATTTTTTACAAGAATGTATGCTAATTGTCTCACTGGCTGGTCGGAATATTTTTAATTTAGTACAATCCCATTTGTCAAAAAATAAGAGAAGAAAATGCCTATAAGGAAAATTAAATGTATATATTAACTGATTCCATTTACGTAGCATACATTAGTTACTTTTCTGGTACTGTGACAAAATGCCTGACAGACTCAGCTTAAGGAAGGAAAGCAGGCTTGTTTTGGCTCACAGTTTCAGAGTGCAGTCCTTCAGAGGAGAGAAAACATGGCGGCCAGGTATGAGGCAGCTGACCTCATTATGCCCACTGTAAGTCAGTGAAGGTGAATTCTCAGGCTCTTCCTTCTTTTACTATTTGGGACTGCAATCTGTGGAATGGGATACCCATGTTCAGAATAGTGTTTCCACCTCAGTAAAAGCTTTGTAGAAACCCTCACAGGCATACCCAGAGCTTTGCCTCCTAGATGATTCTAAATGTGATCAATCTAGTAAAGAAGGCTCGTCAGCACAAGCCCCCTCCCTTCCTTTGTTGTCTTGACAACCAAGCATCTCACTTTAAATCATGGCATTCTACCTCTGGTCCTCGAAGGTCCACGACTATCTCATAATGCAAAATGTGTTTGGTTCAACTACAGAAAGTCCCCCAGAGTCTTTCATAGTCCCAACACTGCTTTAAAAAAAAATCCAAAAAGTATTTTCTGTATTGAAAACAAAGGGCTCCCAACGGTGGGTCTTTATACAATCAAACAAGTTACATCCTATATATAATGGGGCCACAGTAAATATTCCCATCCCCAAAGGAATGAACAGGAAAAATATGAACAGGGAAAAAAACATGATCAAAGCAATATCAAAACTCACCAGGCAAAACACCAAACCCTACTGCATCATGTCTAATACCAGCAGCCTGTGGCCACACAATATGGACCTCAACTGCCTTGCATGGCCCTCCAGTTCTCATGCAGCACATGCAGGCTGTCTCCTGGACTGACTTGACACTGCCTGCAGATTACCTTAGAGGATGTCCTGTGTCCTGGCATCTCTAACACCCTGGCCTTTATCTTCATAGTTAAGCTCCTCTAGAAATGTCCTCACCCGACACCCCAGAGGCGTGTCTCCTGTGTGACTGTAACTTGAAACCAGTTAACTGTGAAAATTAGCCATCACATGGCACACTCTTCTAAGTGAGGTGATCGTCTGTGTTTCCCCTGAAACACTAAAGATGGATTGGACCAATGATTTCCAGATCTGAGCCATTACCAGGCTTTTTATAGCAGTCACAACCACAGTGACATTGAATTCTTAGTAGCTTTAGGACAACAGACAGATCTGCCTTGCTGGCGACTCTACAGGTCATCTTTCATCCATCCAGGATGACTAGATTCAAGTTCAGGAATGTTCTCTGGGACTTTAGTGTGTTCCTGTGTCATAGTCACTAATGTTCAGTGTGACTTTGTATGTGTCCTGAGACATGTTCAGTGTGACTTTGTGTATGTCCTGAGACACTGAAAATGCTTAATCTTCAGCCCTCAGTGAAGTCAGACAGGACTCAGGACTTACATATTGGTCCACACAATTCAGATTGCTCCTTCCTTGGCAGTTTCATTGGAGGTCCTGTCTGTATATGTATCTTGTGATTAATTGTACTTAGACTTTTTTTTAGAGATAGTGCTGAGAGGGACTGGAGAGAGGGCTCAGTGGTTAAGAGTGCACAGTGCTCTTCCAGAGGACTCAAGCTGGTCTTCCAGCACCCGTGTTGGGTGGCTCTCAACCACCTGTAACTCTAGCTCTAGAGGGTCTGCTGCCCTCTTCTGGCCTCCCAATTACCTGCGTTCACATGCACAGACATACATATACACAACACTAAAAACAAAAATAAATTTAATAAAAACAATTCTAGCCATACAATTTTTAGTTCCCTGTTACTTTTTCTCATAACTTTGAATACTACCACATTTATTCTGATGTCCAATAGAGTTATCAACAAGTCTGCACACATTAGACTTTGGGCCGTCCTAAACATCTATCATTTTATAAAGACTTAACTTCAAACCCAAATGTCTACTGGTTTATTTGACCTACCTAGTTGCTTGCATATTCACAAACCCTTGTATTTTATTGGTTCTAGATACTCTAAGCTTCTCCAATACTATCTCTTCTTCGTCATAATTGATTTCTCCCTTAGGTACTTTGATTAGCTATCTATTGAAAATTTACATTGTTCTCTCCAAACTGCATGGTCTGTAGATTGAGTTCTTAAGTCTCAGAACTATACTGTCCATTTAACATCTCTGTGGTTCTTTTTAAAAGATTTGCTTATTTTTACTTTTGTGTATTACTTTTTGCCTGTCTGTATCTGTTCACAGTACCCACAGAGGTTAGCAGGGGCCATAGGATTCCCTAGAACTGCAGTTACAGTTATGAGCCATCAAGTGGGTGCTGGAAATTGAACCTGCATCCTCTGGAAGAGCAGCCAGTGTTCTTCACTGCCGAGCCACCTCCCCGAACTCTCTGGTTCTTTTGGATGGTTGGTTATTTCTTACTCTTCCTGTGAATCCATCTAGGCCTCCTTTTAAGGCATTTAATATTCCAAACCTGATCATCTAAAAAACTGACATGTTTAGAGCTCAGCTCTATTATTGTTTTTGTTGATTCTTACCCACGTGTGTTTAATTGGCTTTTGATAATGAGCTAATATTTGGCTGACATTTAAACATAAGTAAAATGTGGAAAGCTAACTTGAGAGTGTTTTCCTAGAGTTTGTATTTCTTGTGGGCGCTGCACTAGTCTCCAAAAAGTCTATGGGTCAGATCTCAGAACCTGCCAGAGGGCTAGAAAACACAACACTAATGCCCACATGTACTTACCACACAACCTAATCTTTTACATTTGTTTACTACACTCTGTTAACATTGCAGCATTTTTGTCTTTCTTTCCCTTTAGAGTTAAATTCCTTATTTTGAAGTCTCCAGAAAGGCAATCCAATTTCCTTAATGTAGATGCTATTATCTTAAAGTACAAAGACCTTTTAGAATACCTAACCTACAGCTGGGCAGTGATAGTGCACACCTTTAATCCCAGTGCTCGGGAGGCAGAGACAGATGGATCTCTGTGAGTTACGGTCAGCCTGATCTACTTACAGATCGAGTTCCAGGACAGCCAGGGCTACACAGAGAAGCCCTGTTTCAAAAAACAAGCAAGCCAACCAAAAATGAATATCTAATCTACCATTTGCCAGTGGTAGATGCCTGGTTGACACTTTTTGCTCTGGCTTCTGATAGCAGATCTTGCCGAGGGTGACAATTCTTGACAAATGGTGACTTAAATTATTTTAGATTTGGGACAGCTTGGTAAGAATGTATAGTCTTCTTGACTATACAAGAGTAGGTGACTGGTTTGCTCAACTAAGGGGCACAAAAGGCTGACAGGGGTTGTGTAATTTGGCATTTCTTCTGCCTCTGGGATGCCAATGAGTCTGTGGTCACTTCAAATAGGGTTATATAAAACACCAGTTTAGTGACTAATGAGTTAATTCATGACCCCATACTGAGAAGCTAACATATAATTATGGTCACACATACAGTGCTTCTACAGCAGAATTACTTAGGTTTTTCCCATAACAGCTTATGCTAAGCAAATTACCCGGGTGAATACTGTCACTGTTGGCTTGCTACAGTAAGCTTCAATTTCTAAAGTTTGTTATTATATAAATTCATCTTTGTGAGGAAGAGTCTTGCCTATTTATGTAATTATGCATGACTATCAGGATGCCCTTTACCCTACAAACAGAAAATGATATTAAACTGGTAATAGATTGAATTTTTGAATAAAAGGCAGTTGAATCTTATAGTAGGTCTTTCTCGTTGGACTTTTTTGGACTGCCAGCCCCCAGATAATGATTATTATTAATTATTAATTATGAAAGCTTGGCATTAGCTTAGGTTTGCTCCCAACTAGCTCTTAACATTTAAGTTAACCTGTTTATATTAATCTACATTCTGCCATGTGGCTTGTTACCTTCCTCCATACTGTATGTCTGACTTCCTCATTGTCTCACTGGCATCTCCTGCATGCCTAGATTCATCCCTTGAGTTCCTCTCTCTGCCAGGAAGTCCCACCTAACCTCTCCTGCCTAGCCATTGGCCGTTCAGCTTTTTATTAAACCAATCACAATGATAGGTCTTCATACAGTGTACAAATATCCCACAACAGAACCTGTAGAGATGAAAGTGCTTCCGTGTCTGTACCATCCTTAGGTATAGTGAGAGTGTGGTGGTTTGAATAAGAACGTCCCTCACAGGATCCTATATTTGAATGCTTGGTCACTAGGGAGTGGAGCTGTTTGAAGGGTTTAGAAGAAGTAGGTGTGGCCTTGTTGGAATAAGTGGATCCCTGGGGCTGGGCTTTCAGGTTTCCACTGCCCATGGTAGACCCAGTTTCCCTCCCCCTCTGTCTCTCTGTCTGTCTCTGTTTCTTTGTCTTTCTGTCTCTCTCCCCAAGCACCACTCACACTGCCAAGTTCCCCACCATGAAGACAATGGACTAAACGTCTTTTTTTTTTTTTCTTTCAAGACAGGGTTTCTCTTCATAGTGCTGGCTTTCCAGCACTCTTTTGGTGGACCAGGCTGGCTTTGAACCCACAGAGATCCACCTGCCTCTGCCCCCCCCCGCCCCAGTTCTGGAAATAAAGGTGTGTGCCATCACTGTCTTGCTTAACAAACAAACTTTTAATTAAATGCCCAATTAAATGCTTTCTTTTATAAAAATTGCTTTGGTCACATTGTCTCTTCATGGCCATAGAACAGTAACTACAATGGGGAATTTGGTAAATGCCTTGATTGAAAACACAGTTTGGCAAGATAGCAATTATTATAGCCACAAAACAAAGCCATCAAACTATTCTGAAATGGTATTAAAATCAAGGTTTTCTGAGCATAGTTAAGAAAGTTATATTCTTGATTTTACATTTTTTAATTTAGATGCAGGGGGAGATGTTTTCTCTTTTTGTTTTTTATTTGGTTTTGATTTACTTATTTATTTTATGTATGTGAGCATTTTTCCTGTATTTATGTGTGCACACCATGTGTGTGCCTGGTGCATGCAGAGGTTAGAGACAATATCAGATCCCCTGGTACTGGAGTGAGCTGCCATGTGGATGCTGGGAACCAAACCCAGGTCCTCTGTAAGAGCAGCCAGTGCTCTTAACTGCTGAGCCAGCTCTCCAGGCTGAAAAGTTATCTTCTAATAGGACAGAGCATTGCAGTTTCAGTCTCTCTATAATGGACATTTGTACTATGTGGAACTCCCTGCTAGCAGACAAAAGAGAAAAGCAGCCTGTGTGCTTGCATTTTTCACAAAATTAAACTAAGATTTAGTTAATTTAAAACGAAAGCAACAAATAGTATATTTGATGGTCATAAATATCTGAGAAAGGGCTCAATATATTTTAGCTCCAGAAAGATGCAAATCAAAACCACACTGAGGTCCTGAACTACCCATGTCACCAAGAAAGAAAATGCTAGGCCAGGTGTGGTGATGCACACCTTTAATCCTAGCACTTGGGAGGCAGAAGCAGGTGTATTCTGAGTTCGAGGCCAGCCTGGTCTATAGGGCAACTTCCGGGACAGCCAGGACTATGCAGAGCAACTCTGTAAGCAAATCCAGAGTTGGGCTTTAAGTAGAGGAGGGAGGTGCATCTTGTAGGAGTTCATGTAAGGGAATGAATATCATCAAAATATAATGCCCAAATTCTCAAACTAATAAAAAGTGAAATGAAGGGAAAGGATAGTGAAGTGGTGCTGACGGTGATCAAAAGGCATTTGTGTGTGTGCGAATGTCACAGTGCCATTCATTTGTCTCATTAGTAAAATGTTCTCAAGGAAAAAGGATGGAATTTTATATTCTCAGTCATCTCTACGAAGTATACAAAGTAGAGACAGGCAGCCTGCACCCCTTATCCCAATAGAATCAGGTTCCTAAGTTTTCATCACACAAACTCCCCTCAATTAGTAAGAACCTAGTTGAGTTGCACTGGATCAGAAGTCCAGTATTTACATGAACTCTTGCGGTATTCTTAGCAAAAGGATGTTACTTACAGGAGGTAGTAAGGGGGAGGTGAGTTGATTGGAATGAAGATCACTAAGGCACATGTGTACCTCTCTGAAGCAATTTGACACGTTCCATCCTAGCTCTGCATGAAGCACCCCCTGGGACCTCCTTGTGGATGGGCCTTTAAGGAGAAACTGGATTCCTTCACCCCTGCTTACACACATATATCATATCCCTGTGCATTTCAACCTCTCCTCTTTCAGGTCATGCACCCAGAACACATCAAAGATAAAATTCATTGACTGCCTTCAAATGTCAGTAATGAGCTGAAGGTGTTCTTAATTATTATTTATAATCACTGCATTCTGGATCTTTCTGTGTTAACATTTCAAAGATTAACTTGGAGCAGCTGGATACAGATGAATTGGCTTTTGCAAATTCGGTTAATATTAAGCTTGAGCTTTAGCATTAATGCAGAATTCTAAACTAAATTCTTTGAAGTCTAGACACCTTTTTCTTTCCTCAAAGATAGGTGTGTGTGTGTGTGTGTGTGTGTGTGTGTGTGTGTGTGTGTGTAGAATATATTCAAACTTCAAATAGCCTTGTGATGGCCAATTAATGGTACTTAATTGCATTTTGAAAATTTATGCTTTAAATTTTAACACCAGAATCTCAGCCTCCCTCATCCTGGCTGCACACAAATACGAGGTTATCTGATTAGCATAGTGGGAGGTTTTGTTTTTTTTAAGTGACAGGGGTTTTATATTGTTGTTTTCTCTTTTATTTTGTTTTGTTGTATCTTAAAAGACCTCAAGTTCAGTGAACAACAGCAAAAAAAAAGTTTCTTTAAGCATAAGAAAAACCTTCATATTTCTATTCCTGCTTGACTCTCTGTTGCTTTTTCCTTTGGCTTGAAAGTCAGAGGAGCCTGGACTTCAATATATTGAGAGTGTCTGAAGGAATTTAGCTCACTGCTTAAAAGGCACAAGAACTATCTTCATTATGTGATAAATAAAATATCTTGTATCTCAAATTCCATTTGGGTTCTTAGTCTTTCAAAGGCTGGAAGGACAGAGAGAGAGGCTGGCTCCACCAGCCAAGGGCCAGCCACTAAAAGCAGGGTTCCCATCCCTTACCAAACCCTCTGCTCTGATCCACACTACAGCCCTTCTCCACAGACAGTTCCCAGTTAGTAAAAATAAATAAAGAAAGAAAGAATCCATACTCTGCCAAGGAAATCCTGCTTGTCTTTTTGGAACAGTCTTTAAGATTACACTCAGATCGACTGAAGTCCCTATGGTAGCTTACATGAAGCCTGCTGTTTAACACGATGTCTTTGGGTGTGGGTGAGAAAGAAGCCCTCAGTGGCTTTGAGTAAGTGTATGAGCCAGAATTGAGTGTGAGCCGGGAGCTCTGTACTTCTGTGGTTATGAGGGAACTAAGCAAAGTTTACAGTAATAGTTGAATATTCACCTGTTGAACACAAGGCCACACTTGGAACCCTTGCCAACTGTCTGAATGTCACTTGAAAATCTCTCAATATGGTCCCTAGTGTCCTTCATGTATGTGCTAACGAGGAACTTTTTTCTCATTTGCATCTTGCTTGAAAACTGCTTCTAAAGAGTTGCCAGTGCTTTTTGGTAGATCTACATTCCTTTACACTTTTGGATTTGTACATGTGTTCACATTAAGAATGGTGCAAGTTGCTCCAAGGGCTTTGAAGAAAAGCATTGAGCTATGAAAATATTAGTTATCTAATAAGGCTAAAGTGCAATTTACATCACTCTTCTCACACCAGAATGAATGCAATGGCCAGGAACACAAGTCTACGTTTAAAATAAAGTGAAGAAAACAAAATATAAGGGCAGAAGAAAAAAAGAAAAGCAGGTTCCCTGGTGACAAGCGTCGGTGTCCCTTCATGCCAGGGAAGTTTCAGCTGAGCATGCTCAGACACATGGGAGGCACCAGACTCTATCAGAACTCCTTCCGAGGAGGGGAGCAAGGAGAACACGTCTAAGAAAGCTATTGCTGCAAGCCTACCGCTCTGTCCTCTGATACTGGACACCTCTCTAGCTCAGATTGATTGCAATGTGGCTCCTACTTCATGTCATCGTCCTGACAGAGGTCAAAGGTAAGGCTGCTGCTTTCTCGCTTTAAATGACTAGGATCCACAAAGATTAGAAAACGTGTCTGTGGTTCTTTGGTGTTTATAACAGAGTCAATGCAGGGTTTGAAAACTAGACACCCCGGTGTGCATCTCACAGAGATGGTCATTAAGAGCTTGAAGCACTATAGCCTTGCAATTTCCAGATGCAACATGCCTCTCCCAGAAACTTGACTTCTCATGTTGTCAGAACTAAAGATGAGCTGTGTTTTAAAAATCAAGCTTGACATACCAATTATAGCAGAGAAAACTGTTTTAGTATTTCCTTCTGAGAGCAGGGTACGTTCACAAACAGAAAGATGGTTTTGTGTAGATTCAACCTGTGGAAAGATGCCTATAAAATGCATGCCATCAATTGTTAGTGGCTGTTTTGGGTTTGGTTGGTTGGTTTGGTTTTTCTGTGTGTATTTGTTTGTTTGTGTTCATCTAAGCCGGGGACTGCAAACCAGAAGCAAATCCAAAAAAACAGGATCTCAGAGTTTACCTATGTAAAACAGTTATTAAAATATAAAAATGCTCACTTATGTATAACTTTCTTACCTCCTCTGAGCTTTGGAAAACTGATGTAAAGTGTTCCATTCCCAATCAGTGCCTTTCATGCTTTTAGAGCTTGGACAGCTAAACTGTTTGAAGTTAAAGTAAAAATCTGATTTTTGCCATAAGTTTATACATGTAACATCCACTCCCATGACATGCGAACCCGTTGTTACTTAGGTTCAAGAATGTATTCAGCTATTCACAGTTTTTCTTTAAAACTTTTGAGAATAAATATTAGTATTGGAAACTATCTATCATTTGCTCCTGAAGAAAATCTTTTTTTTTTTTTTTTTTTTTTTTTTTTTTTTTACTACTCAATTTAATCAAACAAGTTCTGAGTGACTAGTTTTCATCCTTAAGTAAAATGTACGGCTTACAAGCACAAAGAGATTTAATTTCCGAGTATAAAATTCAGTATTTAAGAACAACTGCCAAAAGATTTTTAAGTATTTCAATCTTATTTTGAATTTGCAATGACAGTACAACTTTGTTTTGAATTATGTGTAAAAGGACTTACCCCAGTGCACATGGCGCAGGTTTGGGTTTTGTGTTTTAACCTCTCTTACATGGAAATCTGTTCTCGAAAGAGAAACGGTAAATTTATCTTTCAGGAAACTACAGCTTTAGAAGCACAGGGGTCTGACTTGGTTTAAGATCTTGGAAGTCTGTGCTCTGTCTCCATCCCTAACACTGGATTTTGGAGGATGATTACGAATGGAGGAGTAAAAAGAGGTCCTTGCTCTCTTTAAAAAGCCCTTGATGCTCAGGCAGTAATCAACTTTTTCATTTTAGTGTGATTGGACGTGCTTGCGCTAACCTCTTTGACCGCCAATTCACTCTGTCGCTACAGCTAATGGTTTACTATAGCAATCGGCTCAGAAAGAGGAGGGGGGATTTAAAACTGATTATTTTGGATTTTTTTCTGAGAGCATTATTTTAGCCTTATACCTCAAACCTAATAAGTGTTTATCAATTAATTACAATTTGCTAATAAATTTTGCTTTCTAAGTTTGCATTGCTTTTCCTCATTGTAAACCTTCATGTTTACAGTGAGGAGCTTTTAGAAGTGTTAGGCAATGCTGGCATCTTATGAAATTGTAATTATTTGTTCTATAATTACTAAAGCTTTTGTATTTTCTCATACAATTCTTGACATTTGAAATAGTAAGGCTCTTTGTCATGACCAAACAAAGGCCATTATTTTTCTTTCTCAGACTAAAAATTGCTTCTGAAGTTAAATTTGTGATCAGTTTTTAGGGCAGTTTGAGCTACACGATTGTTTTCTCTTTGGGCCACACTCACTCGAGTGCTCAAAAAGTAAATTATATTTACTGTCTTAACCAACCACTTAAGTTGTCTTAGCCAGCAGCCTCCAGGCCTCTATCACGATGTATACTTTATCGTTAATTAATTAATTCACTCTGGATTATTGCTAACCTGGCACAAACCACCTTAAAAAGGATTTTAATGAATAGAGACAGTGTTACAAACCCAAACAGTGCACCCTTTAGAAAATTAAAGTATCAATTTGAGAGAAGCCTACTTGCTAGCTACCAACTGCCAATGTCCTCATATCTCTACTCTTCAATAAATGTGATCACAGCACTGGCAGTATTTTGCTGTGAGTAGTGTTTGAGTGCCCCCTAGTGGCCAAGTTGCAGCTAGGCTTGAGGGCTGCTTTCCAAACCATGGGTTCTTTAACTTTGTCACTGAGACTACAGACAAGCTTTCCCAAGAACATTTTAATTTCACACAATTGCACCCATGCTGTGCCTAGCTGTGAAAATCAATTGTACTTCAAGCCAAGCCTCTTGAAATTCTTTCTCGCCATTAATGAAAAAATAAATTTGTCTGCTTGAGGCAAAAACAGAGCTTGCTCGGTGTGGGTAAGCTGGAACCCCAAAGTCAAAGTCCTGTCAGGAGTGTAACCTCCAGAGGTACTAGCTTGCATAGCCCACTGTAGGTGCTTCCTCGCTGTGAAGAAGAAGGTTGGCAAGCTGTTAGCAAAGACTTCCAAAACACCTTCCACCTGGATCCAAAACACAAAACTGAGAGAGAGCTAATGCGGGGTGGGGGCTGGAGTGGGGGGAGCCGTATGCTTTTCAAATCGTGAAAAATGCTGTCTTAGGTAAAATTCAACTAATAACAAATTATTATTTGGGGGTAAAGTAGTTATGTAAAAATAGAGGCGTGGAGCTTTTAGAGTGAGCTAGCGTTGCCAAATTTCATGTTTTACTTATCCGGTAAATGTGTAACTTGCTAATTAAGCAGAATCAATGTGTTTGTTTTACACAAGAAATACTAGTGGAGGTACGGGGATAATTATGTGGAAACAAAAGAAAATTTTTTTCTCTGTGTGTTTAATTTACAGTGCATTAATTTCTCATGGCCATGCTTCCAGGGGAGGGGAACTCGGAGGGTCTTTGTATAAAATGTCCTCCAAAAACAATTGATTTTGCATTCTCCAGATAAATAGGTGTTTGAAAGCTAACACTGGAAAGAAACTGCAGTTGAGAAATTAGCCATGTTGCGAAGATGTAAAGGGCCATGAAAATATGTCGATGATAACTGATAGAATTCTAGCCTTCCTTTCTTCTCTGGCCCTCCTGCTCACTGATCCGTGGCATGGCTCTCTGCCTCCGTCCCTGGTGATGCTCTGCTCCCTTCTCTCCCACTCTTAAGTAGGCATGTTCTGATTTTTGTTGTGTTTTGCTTTCATTTATATTTCACCTTTTAATTGGCTTGTGAAACTTGTAACCATTTAAGGTGTGTGGGGGGGGGGTAATTATGTGATATATTTGTACATGCCCACCATGCAATGTTCAGTTCAGAATAAACAAATACTTCGCACATACTTTTCATTTCTTTACAGCCAAATCTTCCAGAAGCCTTTTGCTTTTTACTGTCAGGTACTAATTGTGCACATCAGTAGGACTCGGTGAGGAGTCCAGGGTGCACCGACCAAAGCAGGGTAATTTGAATTTCCCTGTCTTTCACGCACGGCTCCTGGTGTTTGGGGTGAGTGAGCACCTCCCATCCACACACAGAGGAAAAATAATGTGCATTCCCCAATGCGGAAGTTAAGAGAATTCTTCCTTGAATGCAGAACACCGGTTGCTAAAGGCCAAGGAGAAGCGAGGAAGCGAGACTGATAGAAGTCTCCAAAAGAGAAGGGGCACATTCCTTCCGCTGGCCGCAGCACAGTGGCCTGATCACAGGTCACCATGGCCTGTTAGGTATTTGAGGAATCCCTGCTTCATGGACTTACTTCCTGTGTATTTCCCCTTCACTCACCTTTGTACCCCCTTCCTATCATGTCTAGACCCCAGCTGAGATCTCTGTTTTCTTCCTGGTCTCCTTCCTCTTAAGTCTTCCTGGTTTCCCGTGTCTGTGTTTCCCAGACCTCTTGTTCCGCCGGCTCCTATTTCTCTGCTCTCTGGCAACCCTGCCGCATCCCATCCTGATTCTCGGGGCTCCTCCATCAAGGCTGTTCACATCTGCCTCTCCTCGTGGGAATCCATCCCTTTTAGCAAGACCCTTCTTCAAATATCCCTGGCCTCTCATCACCTCTGTCTTTGCTGGGCTTCCTCCCTAAGGCCTTCCTGTAGCTCTCTGCTCCTGGTTTAACTATACTTCCTTCCCAGTGTTTGTGGCTATCCCCTGGCGTCCTGGCCGATCAGCAGTCATCACTCAGATTGTGTGGGCTAAGATTACAGCACAAAACCCAAACAGAGCCAAATGGTCATTATATTTCAGCTCTTACTCCTTCAATGCCGGCATGCTCTCTTAAGGTCCATAGCGATTCGTCCACAATTCTGAAATATTGGAAGCACTGAAAAACGAAGTTTGATCAAGTTTGTCTATAAACTGACTCTAAATCAACCAGAGTCGAGCTAGAATCCTTCTTTATATGTGTATTGTAAAAATGCATTAATTTGTGCTATAGAAAATTAATTCAGTTGACTGAAAAATGTGCCTTAATCAGCAGGAAATAGCATGCAATCATTAGCTTTCTTTTTTTGGGGGGGGGGGGCGGTGTTTCGAGACAGGGTTTCTCCATGTAGCCTTGGAGCCCATCCTGGCACTTGCTCTGCAGACAAACCAGGCTGGCCTCAAACTCACAGAGATCTGCCTATCTCTGTCTCCCAAGTGCTGGGATCACAGGCATGTGGCACCAACGCCTGGCCCAGCAATCGTTAGCTTTGTAAAATTAGTACATAAATTTGTATGTGTGTACATTGGAGCTAGAGAGAGTGCTCAGCCATTAAGAGCACAGGTTGCTCTGTTGAGGACCTGGATTCAGGTTCCCACACCCCCCATGGAGACTCATAGCCATCTGTAACTCCAGTTCCAGGGGATCTGGTGCTCACTTTTGCCATCTTTGGGTCCTGGGTGTCTGTTTTTGCCTGAATGTATGAATGTATACCATGTGTGCAGTGCCCATGGAGGCCAGAAAAGGGAATCATATTCTCTGGAACTGGAGTTACAGATGGTTGTGAGCTGCCATTCAGGTGCTGGGAATCGAACTCATGTCCTCTGGAAGAGCAGCCAGTGCTGTAAACCACTGTCCCATCTCCCCAGCCTCTATTCATTGAGGATTTTTGAGGATGCAGATTTTAAACTTGTTAAAGCTGTTTTATACCCTGCTTCTCCAATATAAATTCTCCCTGTGCTTGGCCTTGGATTTGCTTGTAAGGCTGGAGAAATTTTCTTCCAGCTGTTAACCTACAAGTGGGCTCATGGGTGTATCCACATAGGCAACTCATTCAGATACTGTAGGCATTTTGTCTCGTGAATGATCCAGCCCAACCCCATGTCCTATTTACAAAGGCTCCCCATTGCTTTCCTGTTGACCCTGAGCCAAGTGTTTTATTGAGATCACACTTTGGATGGCCAGTCAGAGCAGTTCTCTCTTGGCCTACTCAGGGGCCCAGTATCAGCCTCTCCTGGCCCAGCTGCACTCAGCCTTCTCAAGCTATCACTGAAGCAGACTCTGGTTTTATGAACAATGGCAGACTTTCATGGGGAGAGGGGATATGGAAGCATATGTGAGATTTGCCCACAGTGGGGTGGGGTGCTTTTCCGGAAGTTGGAAGACACCACATGCCTGCAGTGCCAACAAAAGCCAGAAGGGGGCAGAAGGTCCCCTGGAACTAGTGGTTGTGAGCCACCACAGGGGTGTTGAGACCTGAACTCAGTTATCTTAACTTTGATTGCTAAGTCTGTGCTGTATCAAGAAGGAAACATGAGAGGGCTCAACTAGAATGTCACTGAGTAAAGGTTGTTCCTGGGACAAGGGACTGGATAGACGAGGTGGCACTCAGATGCACAGGGTGACTTAGGGTCAGGTCAGCTGATCAATGTGCGGTCATAGCCCTGACTCTTACTTTGGCTCTCGGCTACCAAGTGTCAAATGCTCTGTATCCACAGCACTGGCATCATCACTAAGGTTCTACTAACTACCAGTGATTATGTTAAAGAAACAGACCCCAGGGTGCCAGAGCCAGAAGATAAAATAGGTATGGGAGGGGCCTGAGATCTGCACAGTGAAAAAGCACACCAGGTGGTTCTGATGTGTATGAGCACATACACATGTGTATGGGCATATCAAATATATTAGTTTGAAATTTTAAGATTTATATATATATATATATATATATATATATACACACACACACACACACACACATATACATACATACACACACACCTACATATATGGGTGTTCTGACTCTGTGTGCCAATGCGTGCAATGCCCACAGAGGCCAGAAGATGGCACCAGATCTCACATATTTGGAGTTACAGATGGTTGTGTGGGTGCTGGGACTCAAACCCAGGTCCTCTGGAAGAGCAGTCAATGCCCTTAACTACTGAGTCATCTCAGTAGTTACATCAAAACTCTGTCATCTCCTTTGCTGAGTCCCCAAGTCATTTTTCAAAAATAAAAATATGATCATTTTCATTATCATAAACTGTGTGTATCTGGATGGCTAATTGAATACACCTGGATCATTTATCATGTTAATTCTATTTGTAAAGCTTTTTTTATTTTTTCATTTGGAGATGACAGGGACAAATCAAATATTTGGCAAAGTAATTATTAATCCCACACTAGCAATAAACGTACAGCCTCTTAGCAGATATTGTAACTCAAAATTTGAATATGCAAGCTCAGCTACACGATAATCTTAGTATTAATTACCCTCCCATCCCATAGAAGAAATTAATTATGTCATAACAAATTGCAGCAAAAAAAAAAAGGGATTTCTGCTTTGGGACCAGAGTATCTTTGTCATTCACCTGTCATTCCTTATCTACATTTTGCTTGATTGTGATTGAGATCAGAACACCTGGTTGGTCACTGCTTTTACTCTGGCTCTTATTTTATACGGGGAAGAGGGGCTGGATTTGAACCCAGGGCTTTGTCCACTCTATCACTGAGCTACATCTCCAACTCATTTCTTCTGCTCACAGTTTCTCTGGGTCATTCTGTCTCAACCACATAAACTGAAAACAGTGTATCTCCTGCTGTAGATATTTCTATGCCCAATTCCCTCTTGTGCAAGTGGTGAGACAGTTTTAAAATACAGAAGCCCTAGGTTCTCTTCCATTCTTTTGGAGGGACTCAAGGAGTGACTTCCGGAAGCAAAGGAGATGACAGAGTCTTGATGTAAACCTCCTCACAGGCAGGAAGAGATCCCGGGTCCCTGCAGAGTTCACTGAAAGCCGGACTTCCTTATTGAAGCCATTTCCCTGATGGTCATTTCCTCTTTTCCACTTTCAAATGCTGCTCTCACTGTAATAAAAGCTAAAATCATCTCCCGGGAAAGATAAGGTGTCTCCCTAACAATGCAGGGGTTCACTAACACTGGAGTGAACCGGCCTCCTTGTGTGTGGGGGTTGTGTGTATTTGTTCCTCGCTTGCATAAATACCTCCTGAATATTCCATGTGTAGATGGAAACTTGTGAGACACGTGCCACATGCTAGAAATTGAAATGTTTCCTTGCCACGGGAACAGTCAAAATGAATAATTAATTTCTTTCCACCAAACGAGGCATGGTGAACTGTGTGGAAAACAAAACAATTAGAATCCAATGCTGTAAGGGTCATTACGGAAGGATGCACAAGGTGGTTTGTGAGGGAAGCTCAAGCTCTGGAGCAGTCTTGAAGGCTTTGGGAGGTTTTCCCAGAAATAACTTCAGAAATGAGTGTCAAATAAAGAGGAAATGGAAAAGGAAAACAAAGTGTATTTCCAATGCAAAGAACAGTGCTTGCTAAAATCGCAGTATCTTTCCACCATAAAAGGCACACTTCCAGGAATGTTTGCTTGCAAGAGACAAGATAGCCAGAAAAAGTGAAGGAGGTTTGGCCAGTGCTCCTACTGGACCTGAAATCATTTTTGACACTTTCACTGGTTCCTTTCCCAGCCTGTATATGTCATTGAAGGATCCTGCTCCTATCTTCTACACATCTCTTTCAAAGACATTTAGGTGTTGCCAGTTGGGACTCTGGTGAGTGATGCTTCTGAGAATGTCCTAGTGACAGGGGCATGGGTGTCCAGGAACACAATTCTGCAGACTCAAGAAAGGGTCTGATGATTCATACAGTTTGCCAAGCTTCGAGATCAGTAGATGGTGAGGCACTGTTTTCCAAAGCAGGTGTTCTCATGAGAATTCCCAGAAGTGTAGTAGAGCTTTCATGACTTCATAGCTTCCCCAAATCATTTATCATTGCTTTTAAAATTATAGGGAGGGCTGGAGAAAAGGCTTGGGTGTTAAGAGCTCTTGCTACTCTTCCAGAGGCCCTAGGCTCTTCTTCCAACACCTACATATGGCTAACAACCATCTGTAACTCCAGTTCCAGGGATCTGATGCCCTCCTTCCTTTCTGCAGGTCCCTTTATCACTTTCATGCGTTTTACTTTTGTCTCATGGCCACTAATTTTAACCCATCGACCTTGTAACCATACATTTGAAACTGTCTGTTGGAGCCTGGTGGACTCAGATTGAGTACATAACTGGAAACAATGACCCTCCCTGCCCCAGAATCTATCCATAACCAACAGTTCAGCGGGATGAGGAAGGGCCCCCAGGAGCCCCACTCCATGATAGACTGTTAGCAGGCCCAGACTTGTACAGGCACAGGGCAGGCAGCCATGGCGGCTGTGAGATCATCTTTGCATTGGCTGAGTTATGCCCTGGAGACAGCATCTGAAGCCCTTCACACTGTCTTCTAGGTCTTCCACTATCTATTTACATCATTGCTTTTTTTCCCAATGGTAGAATATATTTTACATAAACCATTTGTTCATGTTTTGGGCTTATCCCTCAGTATGTGGCTGTTGGTGATGTAAAAGATGGTTGCGTTGGTCATGTTACTTTCAAATTGTTTGCTATTTTATACAGCGGGCTGTAGGGAAAACCTTGCATTTCTCATTATTAGATTATTCTAGCACAGTCATCATCCACAAAGAGCAACAATTGTAACCCCCTTCTGGGATTTGTTACACTGTGTCACTCTCTTGCTTGTCTCCATTGGCTTAGTGCTCCTGTATAGTATTGAACCAGTAGCAGGGAGCATCGCTGCCTTCAGAAACCTATCATGAAGCAAAAGCCATGATTACACAGATTTAAGGCAAGTCAGTTGCCTTTATTTTCAGTTTGCACAGTTATTTGAATGCAGGGTCCAGGCATTTCACCCCTGGAACCCCTTTTGCAAGTGAAGTCTCAGACAAGTGACAAATGAGGAGACTGTATGCCTGAGTTATAACAAGAGGCCCGACCTCCCTGGAGAGGTCCAGCCACATTTCCAGACTTTGTTTTCTCACACATTCCACACACTGTGTTCCAAAGCCCTGCTGCTGTCAGGAAGGAACTTCCCACAAGTCCCCGTTCCCACCCCCAGCATGAATGTTAGTGTCTCAGAAAGCCAACGGATGAACTTGTCCTCTCTGGGGGAGAGTCTTTCTAACTGTTGATGGTAGAATACTATCTTTCTAATCAATGTGAAATGTAAAAAGCTAAAATATTAATGATTTTTGCAAATTCTGGTAAATTCTTTGATTTGTTGTTCAAAACATTTCAAAAACCTAGAAGCTCTTGCCTCATGCCTATCAAGCAACTTCCAGGATGCTGCCCAGTCCTGCAATTTTTTTTCATTAAAAACAACAGCAACAAAAGAGCAAGTGATTAAAGGGACGAGGGCATCTCTGGAAGAGGAAAAAGAGCTGGGCAGTGAGGGACCACAAAGCCAGGGAAGGAAGTGTCCTGCCTAATAAAGGTGGTGGAACTTGTCACACATTTCAGGGGACCAGATGGGTAGCAGAAAAGGACATTAGGCACACATCTTTAATTGCAGCCCTTGGGAGGCAGAGGCTGGAGGATCTCTGTGAGTTTAAAGTCAGCCTGGTCTACAGGACCGGTTCAGGCTAACCAGGGCTACATAGTGAGACTTTATCTTAAAAAAGGAGAAAGGAGGAGGAGAGAGAAAAAGAGAGGGACAGCAGGCAGACGAACATTCTTGGTCTTGATGAAGACTCTGCTAGAGCAACAGGGCCACCAGTAGAAGCAGTGGGTTGAAGGACAGAAGGGTGGGAGGCAATGGAGACATTGGCTTTTGTGATTCCTCTGAGAAATGTCATTGTGAAGGGGAGAAGACTGTCTTGGTCCCAAAACAGACAGGGTATAATAGAATTTGGACTGGTTTGTCTGTTTACTTGTTTTGAAGGTGAGATCTGATGATTTTTCTGGCTTGTTTAGGTGTGTGTGTGTGTGTGTGTGTGTGTGTGTGTGTGTGTGTGTGTGTGTTGTAATGCTGGAGACTGAACCTGGAACTCACTAGACAAGCACTCTATCTCTAAGCTATGTCCCGCCTCTGAGAACTGACTGAATAAAACTAATGTGCAGATGTTTGAGGGGATTCCATGACCAGAAAGAGATATTGAAAATACAGGAAAGAAATGCTATAGCTAATGTAGAGATGTTTGAGATGCTGCAACAGCATACAGACTTGGGAGTGTAGATGGACTTTTCTGTCCAGCCAGCCACTTCACAAATAGCCACACAGAGACTTAATATTAATTATAAATGCTTGGCCAATAGCTTAGGCTTGTTTTTAGCTAGCTTTGCTAAATTAGCCATTCCTATTAATCTACATGCTGCCTTGAGGCTCATTTACCTCATGTATGTACTTCTCACCCTGCTGGCTCTGCATCTCATGGTGTCTCCTCCAACTCTGCCCTTCTTCTCCCCAGAATTCTCTCTGCCCTGAAAATCCCACCTACTGACTGGTCTTTCATCTTTTTTATTAAACCAATCTTGGTGACATATATTCACTCAGTGTAAAGGAATATTCCACATAGGGGACTTTACAGTGAACAAGTCTGGAGGCCCTCATCCTTCAAGTATCATCAAGCATCATCCTTGGCCCTGGTCCATGACCATATGACCTTCAAATGGCTCAGCACAGACAGTCTACATGAGGGCTACCCTCCCTACATTTGTGCAAGGCACATTCTGATTAGGCTCCTGGCAGGAGCCCTGGGTGCAGGTAACTCTGTGGACTGACAGTAGTGGGGTGGGGATGAATCCTGCTCAGAGGCAGTATAGCCGATGACAGTTCCAGGAGACAGGGAAATCCACTCCTCAGAATTTGAGGAGCAAGAGATAAGACAGATGTCCCAGTGTTACCCAGGTCTGTCACCTTCTCACCCTGCCCTTCTCCTCTGCCCTTCACCCACCCACTGGGCATTCCCTGAGTTCATCGTTCTCAGGCAGCTTTCAGAAAGAAAGTAGACCCTTCAATCACACTAAACAAGATGGGTATTTTAAACACTAGAACACAGCTTGGCAGGCACGGTGATGCAGGCTCTTAATCTCAGCACCCATGAGGCTGCTGTAGGAGAATTGTGAAATTGTGGTCAGCCTGGCCTCTAAACAATGCTTTTAGAGATGTCCCAACTCTTCCCAGGAATAGGGCGGCTTGCAGAAAGTGTACCAATCCAGTGGGAGCTGCCCAGATGCTGCTGTATCCCACTTAGATGGAGCGCCCAGAGGGGGCAGCAGTGCCTGTCTTGTTGACTGGCAACCAGTTAGCATCTCCTGGATGTTTCAATAGTTAACTCTTAAATGCATGGTAGAGGTTTCCTCTGTGACATCTGCTGCAGCTCCATGACCTCCCTTGGTAACAGTGTCACCCTCACAGAGAGGAGCTTACCTAAGCCTTCTCAGCCAGTCACCTCTGTGAAACACCCTTTCTGGTACTAGTGTGGAGGGAGTGTTACTCTCAAAGATGGGAGGAGAAAGACCCCTGACCCAAATCATCGTGACCAAATTAATTAAAACAAGCAATTAATTAAACCAAGCCTTTTTATATCCCTACAAGGGCTGCTTCCCCCTGAGGCAGGGTCAAAGACGTCAGCATTGGATGTGTGGAATAAAGGCTCAGGAGTCATCGGTTTCCAAATGGAGGAGTTGGTGGGGTTACAGGAGCAGAACATAAGCATAACAAGTTAGTTATAACCACCTACTGAAACTTAAAGATGATTGCAAGGTGGTCAGAACAAGGTAGTCATAGCAACGGAATGTCAAGGTAGTCATAACACCCTTTTGAAACAAAGGTAGTCTATCAAGATGGTCATTATAACTTTTTGAAACAAAGACCCGACTGCCGTTCCTGCAACAGGCAGTACAGAACCTTAACCTTAGTTAAGGTTACAGGTGGGGCATAGCCCAGTCCTTGAGAAACAGGTTTAATCATAAACAGGGATGAACCTAGTTTGTCTTTACTATAATAATCTTTCAAGCTCAAGATGGAGGCAGGCTGGTTCTTCAAGAGAACCTCAATCAGTTCTTCCCCCAGTTTTTGAGGGCTTCCCTCAGTTCCATTTAGTACTACTGTTGTCAGATAATCAGGAGAGGGACCTGGCCCTCTCTAATGATTCTTACAGGGAAACCTAAACAGACCTTCTAGAACATCGCTTCCTAGTAGCCTAGGAAAAGTGTTGACTGGAAACCAAAAGCATCCTTGGGCACCAGTCCAGCTGGCTCCAGAAGGCAGCTGCGGAACCATTGTATAATGCCAGTGCATAGCCATGTCTGGGGTACTGACTAGAGATCACAGGGACTGTGACAGCAGTTTCCTTTCATAAGCCCAAATCTCCCCTCTGCTGTGAGTTTCGCCAAAGGGGCCCATGGAAACCTCTGGAAGATACCAGTTTTGTTTGATGTTGGCAGCCTCCACTTTTATAATCCTTGAATTTCAATAAAACTGTCTCGCTCTACTTCCACAGCTGACAGGAGCCACAGACTGTGGAATATGCCTCCCACAGATGGCCAGTGGGTCCCCTTCAGGATGTGCCAAACACAGCAGGGACTCTTAATTATTATTTAAATTTCATGATTATAGGACAGAATGATAAGTAGGGTACATAGAACACTGAACTTTATTCCATCAGAATTTAAATGGGAGCCCACAACTTCAGGAAGGTTAATTTTGAAAGGGACTCTTTCCTTTTTAAACACCAATGGGAATTTATTTTTTAAAAAGTTAATTGAGCACCAAGTAATACCAGACATGAAGGAGACAGAGGACAGGGAGGGAGGAGTTGAGTTTAGTCGTTATTTTCTTTCCATATCCCTTTTATGCTTGAAATGTCCCAGGAAAAAGGCACCGCAGAATGAGAATTGGGAACTCTTGACAGATTTAATTAACAGTTGGAGTCATTTGTGATCAGCCTGTCTCCTCCACTTCTTTCACCCCTCCCTCCCACATCCCCATCTCCACCCCCAATTGACATCCTCAGGTCACACTTGAGATTAGCCTCCTCGATTGGGAAAGTTCCAGAAGACACATCTGTGAGAGCCTCCAAGAGTGCTCCGTGACATCACTGTCCCCGGGGAAGACCAGCTGCCCTGTTTTTGTGCACTTGCTCCATCTCCAGGGTCATCTCAACTAACAAGCTTAAAGTTCACGTAATCCAACTGTCCTCTCCAATGACAGCCTTGGAAGCTTAGTGTGTGCACTGAGTCATACAGGCTGGGTGCCCACAACCAAACGCCTGCCTGTTAATAGATACAGCTTCGTGAACAAGGAGGACCAGCAGGGAAGTCTCAAAAAAACATTTGTGGGATGCAATTTCTGTGCAAGGCAGCATCCCCTGGTGTTTCCCCAGACCCAGATAAGAACATCTTTCCATAATGATCATAACACCAGTGGCTGCATTGCCTTTAGCATTCAATGAGATAATGAGGAAATATCCAGCACACAGTAGACAATGCTCATGATGGCAAGTCCAGCTATAACCTATTAAAACCCACTGTTCTCTTCACTCCCCCAAATATCTTCCTGGTCACAATGGTGACATCATGGTTGGGACCACTTGACCAACACCTCTCCCCATTCCTTTAACAGGTCATAATAAATGGTAGCCGTTTCAGAGTCTGCTTGCTCTTTATGCTTGTGACATTTCAGCTTTGGACTTTTTATTTGTGCACTTATTTGCAATGTCTAGTGGGGATGCTGTTGCTCTGTTATACTGTGAACCGTTTAAACTCTTTATATGTGTGTACGTATGTGTTTCAGTAGTAGATTTCTAAACAACTTTTTCAAAAGGCCTTCAGGTTACTCCTACCTCTACTCACTCCTCTACCCCGCCCTCCTACCCCTCACCCCACTTAAACCTTCCCCCATTATCCCACCTTTACCCTTTATACCATTTCATTCTCTCTCCCCTCCCTTGAAACCTCCCAAGGGTACACGGGCAGCATGAATTGGACTTAATGGGTTTAAACAAAAAAGAAGACACAGAGTTGGGTGGGAAGGGAGGGGGAATCTGGGAGGAGTTGGGGAGGAGAGAAATGCAATCAAAACACATGGTACAAAATTCTGGAAATGTGAAGTTTCAGCTTGACCTCAAGACTTCCATAATTTTATTAGCTGATGTATAAAAAGCCTGCCTATCTTTCTGGAAGGCGTGTTCTTAAACTTGAATTCGTGTTTATTAGATCTAAACGTCTGGGGTTGCTTCGTCTACCCTGTTCCCTGTGCCTTGTAAATGGCCACTGGGCTTCCTGTTTGTACCCTTCTGTTCAACTAGACTTGGCTTCAATGCTTGTTCATGTGTTTCGCTCTCTGCCCAAGACAGTTATTTTTAATTTGCCTTTATAAATGACTTCTACTCTTTGAAAGGCAGATTCCAGAATGGATGGACTCTCTCCCAGCATTGTGGTTCTCTGTAGCCTTGGGAACCAGATGGTGGAACCAGACCTTAGCCAAGTCACCCAGGTGACAACCCCAGAGAAGGTGCTTAGTTTACCCTCTGCTAAGACACGCAGAAAGATACAACACCTGCCACACTTTAGTGCAGTGATTCTCAACCTGTGGGTCATGACCCCTTGGGGGTTAAAGACCCTTTCACAACTCGGGGTGGGGTTGTCTAAGGCCATCGGAAAACACAGGTATTTACATTATGACTCATAACAGAAGCAAAATTACAATTATGAAGTAGCAACAAAAATAATGTTATGGTTGGGCATCACCACAGCATGAGAATCTGTGTTAAGGGGTCACAGCATCAGGAAAGTTGAGAAGCACTGCTCTAGGAGAAGTGAAGAGAAAATGAGATAATTACCCAGCAGAGTGCTGGCACTCAGTAACTCCTTAACGGAAGAGGTTACTGTCAGGGTTGTCACGCCTTATTTTAACGAAGGTCAGGTATTCTCTCAAGCTCCCATTTAAACAGTCCTTCTGCATATGTATTAGGTCACCTTAAATCTTTCTTAGGAAAAAAAATTAATAGCTGCATAAATCAATTTCTTTGCTCCTATTTAAGCACAGTTTTACCCTCTGCCTCAAGCAATAGATACCTCCCCAACTCCATGCAATAGTGGAACAATACGTTTGGCTTTCTTTGCATTACCTCCCTGAATGAAAATTCAAAATGGGTCTTCATCTCACCCAGCGTATGGCTAGTGTGAGGTTAGATTGTGGTTACTGGCAGGGTTTTTCCATATTGGTGCTCTGAGAATGATAGCGGACGAACCAGCCTGATGTAGTTCTTATCACACTAAACGAGACTGTGCCGGCAAGGCCTAGCTGTATTCACATTTGGTTTCTCTTACATAGATTTTTTGTATCTGCCCTGTTTCATCTCTCATGTAGACTTTGTACTGGCTGATGGCAGTATGGTGGCTCCTCTGTGCCAAAAAGGGTATTTTCCTTGTGGGAATCTCACCAAGTGCTTGCCCCGAGCCTTCCACTGTGATGGCGTGGATGACTGTGAGAATGGTGCCGATGAGGACAACTGTGGTGAGTCTTGCCCCCTGCTGTGCTCCACACACCTACTTCACCACATGTGTCCCCCCAAACTGTGGGTCATCCCATGAGCGAGGGTAATGACCTAGAAGGAGTGGTCTAATAACCACTGCCATTGCGTTTAGGCTAATGACCTGAATTTTAGGATATAGAGCCTGCTAAAGTCAAAAAGATGGCCCCATAAAAATTGAAATGGCATTCTAAATTCTACTCTGCTTCTCATAACTCAATTTTAAGAGGCTTCCTTGTGGCCAATAGCTTTGTTCAGCTTTAAGAATATATATATATATATATATATATATATATATATATATTATGCTGTCATTGGGCTCGCCCAGAGAACTAATTGATCATGCAGACTGACCTTGCATGTCACCTATGGGCCAGGACCTCCCCACATCACTGAGACACGGCGAGCTCAAAAGAAGTAAGGAGGCAACAAGGACCTTGAGCTCATGGAATAGGAAAGCAACAAGACTCTGCGTAGATAACTGAATGCACGTGGAGGGAAAAGAATCCCCAATTGCAAACAAATAAAAAGACAGGAAAACATCTTGGAAATCCACTTGAAGGACAGAATCAAGAAAAACATTTTTTAATTAAATTGACTTGAAATGGGTACAAAATGGAAGGAGGGAGGGAGGGAGGGAGATATTCTGCAGGCATAGAATTCCAGGCATAGGAAATAAAGGGCCCTGGGGCTAACTGAAATAAGGTGAAAGAGGGTCAGTCTTGCAAAAGCAATGTAGCTTGAGCAAAAACTACAAGAATACAAAATCTGAAGAGGTTTCATAGTTCATTACTAAGGGTCTCCCAGGCCAAGTTGAGGGCCATGTGCTAAGACCATATATCTTGCCTGATCTAATCTGACTATCTTCCTGTGAGGAGAACAGATTTCAGAGAGGTTGATATGTCAACTTAGTCACAGTCAACGCTGGAACTCAGACCTTCCTAGCATGCCACACAAGGCCAGCTCCCTTCAGCACTGGCCAGCCAGCACCTGAGTGGGGCAGCCATGTCCTGGCCGGCCAAGCAGCTGTCTTGCCCCTAGTATTCATGGACAGGAAACGACCCTAACACCTTTCCACAGAGCAGTCCTGCCTGCTCCTTCCCTCACACTCAGTTCAGAGGTGAGAATGCTTGCCTAGTGTTCAGGAGGAGGTGCTAGGTCCAATCCAGAACAACTAAGACAATAAATAGATAGATAAATAAATAAATAAATAAACAAATACTCAGTTCAGTTGTCCCTCCCCCTCGAAGAGGGCTACACAGGCATCCAAGGGCAAACCTCTCGCCTTGTAGAGTCCTGCCTGTGCCTTACTTTTCTCTTGGCAAATGTGAGCACCCTGAGAAAAGGCCAGTCTTTGCTACCACCAGGATAGGATAGGAGTGTACACACTAGGCACTCAGTCTGTGCTCAGTTTAGAGGCAGTTCTCTGATTGTCAGTGAGCAAGCTACTCCAAGAGAGTTCTTTTTTGCTACATGGGAATCAAGGATCACTCCTGTTTCTCTACCCGACAAGGACATTTTTAACCCAAACCGAACAATGCACACAGAATAGCTTATAATATCATGATAGCGCCATTCAGGACATGAAAAGGGAGCAAGGATAAATTATAGATATCAGGAATCAGAGGAACCTGCAACTGACTGCGTGAATTTACTTTTTCATTTGTGTGGAGTTTGGTGCCCTCTATTACAATGCAAATCTTACCATTCTTATAGCAACACTCAATTAAGGATGCTTCAAAAGAGGCCCAATTTTGTAAATATGTATATATACATTACTCACATGTGATTTTTACAATATAAAAGAATTATCAGGTAAGAATATCACAATAGTAAATGACATTAAGGCATGAGAAACCAAAGCACTGCCATTTCCCTCAATAGGATTTGACATTGTTTATTAAAAGGTATTTTGGTTTTCGCTTTCTTTAAAAATAAAATCTGGCAAGGAGTGACAGAGCCCATGCTGAGAGTGTGTGAGACCCTGGGCTCAGTGTCCAGGGACAGAGCAAAGTAAAGAAGGGCCGATTTTATCAGAACTCAGTACCCACTGCACAAGGCCTTCCCATCTTCACCCAACAAGTGAAATGCAGAGTGCAGTATTCTTGTGAAACTCCCAATATCCCAGTCAAAGATTCAAAATGTCAGCATTAGAAATAGCTACTATTCGCTAAGTCACTTAGGATCACGTAACATAATATTTGCATTACGTGTGTTGTGAAGCATACATCTGCAATCCTTGTGGGTGAAAGCCGGAAATGCCCACATGTGTCTGTTTAACTCTCTCCTGCTATCTTCGTATTTAAAAAAGAAAACAGTCACTCTGTTGCTTGACCAGGTTTTTTGGGGTTTTTTTTCTGGTTTGATTTCGTGAAATTTTTATACTTTTGTCTTGTGGTATGCTGTCTGATTTCTAGACTAACTGATGCGTATCAATCACCACCCCCACAGGTGACACTAGTGGATGGGCGACCATATTTGGCACAGTCCATGGAAATGTCAATAAAGTGACATTAACACAGGAGTGCTGTAAGTGGTGTCGGTTCAAAGACGGTATCGGCTTTGCAAAAAAAACAAAACAAAAACAAAAACGTGATTGTGGTGCGTGGATTTATCTGGGAACAGCAGTCCCCTCTTATCTAAGGTTTTGCTGTCAATAGTTTCAACGAACTGACGTCAACTGCGGTCCCAAAACAATAAATGAACATTTTCAGGAGCTGGGACTCCAGCTCACAATGATGATGATGATGATGATGATAACGATGATGCCTTGAGACAGACAGACCGCATTCGCATAACATTGGTCATGGTGTATTGTTATGATTTCTCTATTGCTATAAGTTACTCTTAATCTCACTGGCCTGATTTACAAATGGAACTTTTTCAGAGGCATGTAGGCATAGGGAAATCAGTAAATAACAGGATTTTGTATTATCTCTGGTTTCAAGCATCCACTGGGCGTCTTGGAATGTGTCCCCTGTGGATAAGGGGGGACTGCTGTAGTGGCTCAATTACCTTCAGAGTAATTTCGTTTCAATGTATTTCACTGGTTACCATTCTCCTGTCTGCTTTTGGGTCTGAGAAAAAATGGGGAATAGATCCATGTCCATGCATGCTCATTTCTGTGTCACTGGATCAATCATGGGAATGCATAGATAATCAATAATGATGACAAATAACAAAGTTCTATTTTCTTTGATTTCATTTCAACAAAGGGCTGAAATACAGTACCAATTAAGGTGTGTTCCCAACTCACAAATAGCGCTTGTGTAGCTGGAAAGACATTCTCACTAAGACGAGGTGATTCCAGTCTGCCCAGGGAGGCGTGGGAGACCACTGTAAGAAATGAGGGCTCTGTCAGGAATGGGAATATTCTCCCAAGCAATGCATTGGTGGTGGGTGCGGGGGCACTGTGAAGTCCCTAGATGGAGGCAGAGAGATAACAGGTGAACACAGCTATTAAGCAGTACAGGTAGCTGTCCAATGCAGGTTGCACAGTGCCTTTGTGCAAGTGTGCTAAGATCCTACAAGCATGAGTTGGGAGGGCAGAACTGAACTCAGGAGGCTGCAGCATGCCCTTAGAGGGTTTGGGGCACACACTGTGTATATATGTGTATATATGTTAGTACACATAAATTTCATTTATGTGTGTAATGTGCATATATTAAATACTGTACTAACATGGGGCATGGTTGTGCACACCTTTAATCCCAGCACTCTGGGAGGCAGGAGAAGGCAATTTTTGCGAGTTCCAGGCTAACCAGGACTACACAGTAGGACCCTGTCTCAAAAACAAGCAAACAAAAAACAACAAAACTCTATACTACAGTGTAGTCAATGCCCTCATATAGGGGTTACATAACCGTGCATTCAACCAAGGACAAATCAGAAATAGTCTGATAAAAACTATATCTGTGCTGAACTTGTACAAAAAATTTCATTAGTATTAATGTATACTCTATATTGTTATGTACTGTTACTACAATCATATAACAATATAAAATACATATGGTGTAACAACTATATCACCAGCATTTACATTATAATCAATATCCTGAAGCCTCTAGAGATACACTAAAGAATAAGGAGTTTGTATGCAAATTCTATGCAAATACTGCATCACTTTTAGAAGGGACTTGAGCGTCTGTGAATTTAGGTATCCATGAGGGCCCTGAACACAGTCCCCATCACATACCTGAGAAAGACTGCAGTGTGAACTTCATAATACTAGTTCATAACTCATATACTTATACATGAATGCCTAATCTGTAAAAATGAAATTAAGGCAGATATGATGGTATGCACTTGTAAGCCCAGCAATCAAGAATCTGAGGCTGGAGGATCCTGAGTTCAAAACCAACCTGGACTGTGTAGTGAGTCCACGTATCCAAAGATAAAAGAAAAATTGGGGCTGAGGAGATGGCTTACTGGTTAAGAGCATGAGCTGTTTTTGCAGAGAACTTGGGTTTAGTTCCTAGCACCCACATGGTGGCTCACAACCATCTGTAGCTAAGGCCTCTTCAGGCCTTTGTAGCACATCACACATATGGGGCACATAGATACACACACACACACACACACACACACACACACACACACACACCCTGAAAAACCCTTGTTTACACAAAGGCCCCTGTAACATGTTTGAGTAAGGTGGCTGACCCTTCTCCCTTCATTTTCTTTGAGCCAATTCTTTAAAAACTAGCCAATCATGAGAGACCATGAGGTCAGGACCCCAGAAAATGGGGAAAGCCACAGTCACTTGTGTGGGAATAAAAGCTAGTCACTTCCTGCCTCATGTGCTTGCTTTTCCAAATGCATCTGCTTATTAAGACAAAAATTTTGCCTTGTTGAGACACTTTTTTTAAAGTTTTCACTGTTTGACAAAACAAAGCAACACAGAAAAATCTAATTTAGAAATGACAAGATTAGTAAGAAATATAACTGAAAATTCTAACACTCTCCTAATATGTCTCATTCAGGAGCTCACTTCATACACACTGGGAAATCAAATCACCAAAGTTAGGGCTTTTCTGTGTGTTTGACTGGGTTAGGTCTCTGTTTTTGTGTCTTAGTTTTTTAGGAGTAAAGAGAGAAAGCTCAGGATAGATGAGATGTTTAAAAAGGGCCCCTTCAGATGCAGACCACAGCTGAGAAAAGAAAGCCTTAGATGGGGCACCATGTCTGGCCTTGGCTGTCACAATTCTTGGATAGAGAGGATGGGTAGTTACTGGCAGTTAGGTCATGAAGCCCGGACAGGGACACTGCAGAGCCTTGTCAGGTACAGGATAGATCCACAACCAAGAGGGATCTGGGCCAAAACCATCACTGTGCCAAGTGAGCCCAAGAAATGTCTTGGGATGAGTGAGGCGGAAGGAGATGAGAAGGACCTTTCCAGGACCATCCTCAGAAGAGAGTGGTGGCAGGACAGGGAGGGTGGAAAAAGACCCCCATTTCTACCTTCGGAAGGATTTATTTATTTTTATTTTTATGTTTGGATTTTGCCTGCATGCATGTTTTTGCACTGCAAGCATGCTTGCTGCCAGAGGAGGCCAGAAGAGGACCTAGAAATGGAGTTATAAATGGTTGTGAGTCACCATGTGGGTGCTGGGAACTGAGCCCAGGACCTCTGCAGGAACAGTCAGTCTCTTGACTACTGAGCCATTGCTGCTTGAACCACTCAACCCATGGTGCCTCTGCATACCCAGCTTGACCATATGAAATTCTTTTATTGCCGAGTACTTTTTGATCACAACCTTCATTCTAATAATACAGCCATAATATTCCTGATGCCAATAAACATTAAACAAAACAAATTAGCGTTATCTTTATTGGGTTGAACTAATATTATCCAAAATGTTATGCACTGAAATCATCTCTTGCATGAACTGGGGATCCAGGAATAGTTGTGGTGGCTTTGCTGCCAAAATGCAGCTAAATTCACTTTAAACTCGACACAAAAAAAAGGATGGGCAATTAGAAAGATTTTATACTCACAGTTCCATGCATAATAGTCACAGGCTGGGTCCACACCATGGCACACACATTGAATACCATCACTCAGCAGATCAAGGCAGAAGGTAATGTACTACATAGCAAGACCCTATGTCAAAACAGTTCACTAATTAATCATAATAATAATAATAGAAATAGAAATTAACTTTCACTTTCTTAACTGCACCAAATCAAATATCCATGGGGTCAGTGGAAAAATTAAAGATTCTATTAAAATCCTCTCCATCTTTCTCTGCTCCTCTATCCCATATCCCACGTGACTTACAACTAAAGCCAAATCAGTAAGCATTGATTTACCAACTACTTCATACTACTGAATTGAGTTGGTCCACCCATCACCATGGAGACTTACTCAAACAAATGGTGCTTTTCACTAAACAAAACTTTATCTTATTTCAGTGCATGTTGTGATTTTATTTGTTTACACATGTGGTTTCTTCCTGCTCTTTGAGATGTTAAATGTCTTTGAGATGACTTCGGGAAGAAGCTAGAGATGAGAGGAATACCCCATGGGTCTATACTTGATTTGGAGAGAATTCTTATTTGCTTTTAAGAAGGGATCAGGGGGTCCATTAATAGATATAAATCGTTATGGAGTTGATTAAAAGAGAAAATTGTCAGTTGTTCTCGAAAATAAATGTGTTGGATTTTTGTTTGTTTGTTTGTTTTCTGGTACAATTTTTTGTCTTTTCTTTCTAGTTCTCAGCCAGTATCCACAGCACTGTTATTGTATTGAAAATGAACTGGAATGCATAAAAGCTGACTTAAAAGCTGTGCCAAAGGTTTCTAGCAATGTGACATTACTGTGAGTATGCTCCACATATTTTTACCTAAACTCACACAAAAAAACACAGAAAACTCTGTAGTGCCGTAATGATACATTATAAGTAATAAAATAAGCAAAAAATCAAAAGTACTTTTTAAAAGATTTATTTGTACTTTATGTACATGAGTGTTGTCTTCACGGATATATGTGCACCACATGTGTACAGTACCCACAATGGTCAGAAGAGGGCGTCAGAGACCCTGAAACTAGAGTTACAGATGGTTGTGAGCTACTTTGTGGATACTGGGAATCAAACTCAGGTCCTCTACAAGAGCAGCCAGTGCTCTTCAGCACTGAACCATCTCTCCAGCCCCTGAAACTACTTCTAAAAACAGTCACCAATGAGGCTGACATGCTTCATCTGCAGGAAAATACATTTTAAATATGATCTTCTAGATGAGCCTGGTTAATGTTCACCTCATGATGTCGGTCTGTGGCCTGGAGTGCTTTTCCACTATGCTCTAACTTGTGTACTGCTATTTCTGTGGCCCTGCTGCTGAAGAGAAAGGAACAGATTTAAGCCATCTTGTTTTTAAATCTGACAATCCCTCTAAGACTGCAAGGATACAAAGATCCAAAAAATTAGCTGTTCTAGATCATGCCAACTCTCTTGAACTTTGCATAAAGAAATTTAAGGCTAGGAATCTGTAGTCATGTCCTCATCTGGCATGTCTGAGATGGTTGGGATCTTCTGTTGTCTTGGCTTTTACTTGTTTTTATTTATCCAGAGATTAAGGGAGACAGTGATATCATCATACCCTATCTAGTCTATTATGCCAACTGGCCAAGGAGAGAGGATGAAGACCAAGACAAGCCTGGGCTAGCGTGGGCTACATAGTGGGCCACATGAAAACTTATCCCAAAGTAACAAAAAACTGTCTTGATTTTTATTTCAGATCTCTTAAGAAAAACAAAATTCACAGACTTCCAGTCAAAGTTTTCAGCAAATACACAGAACTTGAAAAGATGTAAGTAACTATAAATAGTAGATTTATGGGGGAATGCTGGTGATGTCTTAAGGCACTTTTGATCTGAGAACAAAGTTGAATAGTTTCTATATATGTTGCTAAATCTGGTCCCAAACCCAAGATTAGAAAGCAAAGCACTGAAAAGGAGGTGTTCTCATTTCATAGTTTAGAATATGGTTTCACTGAACCATTCTCAGAGGTTTGACTTGGACTTGAGGTAAATTATCCCAATACAGAGTTTCAAGACTTTCCTTAATATTATTTAAGAATGACATTGCAGGATCAGAGGGGCTGGGTGTGATCTTTTTTTTTTTTAATTTGGAAAGTGAAAGCATAGGCAAGAATAGTCATTGCAGGTAAAACATGTAAACAGGTTACAGCCTGAATCCCAGGATAAGAGGAACAAAAACTGATGATGATGATGATGATGACGACGACGATGATGATGATGATGATGATGATGATGTTAGTATATCTGAAGAGAGAATACATCAATAACTAGTGTGTAAATAAAATATAAATAGTATTCAGTGAGAAAGAGACTATATGCTTCTAGCATCCCAGAGAAAGAATAACTGAGACCTGGAATTGGTGGTTATGAGAGATGGTCTCCGTGGGAGCCCAGTGGCAAGCCCACAACCTCCACCCTAGATCCCTGAACTATATCATTTGATAATGACTCAAATGCCTTTGCTTCATTCCTTCCTCACAAAGTATTCCCATAATCTTCACTTTACATGTTTTTGGGGGACTGGGATTGTGAGACAGGGTTTCTCTGTGTAAGAGATCTAGCTGTCCTGGAACTTGCCCTGTAGTTCAAGCTGGCCTTGAACTCACAGAGATCTGCCTGCCTCTGCCCTCTGCCACCCGAGTGCTGGGATTAAGGGCCTGCATCACCACCACCACCTGGCATCACTTTTACTTTTTAAAAAGATCTTTTAAATTTTTTATTTTGTGTGTATGAGACTTTTGCCTGCCTGCGTCTATGTGCACCAACTGCATACAGTGCCCGCAGAGGCCAGAAGAGGGTATCAGCTCTCTTGTAACTTGAGTTACAGATGGTTGTGAGCCACCATTAGGTGTTGGGAACTGAACATGAGTCCTCTGAGAGAGCAACTAGAGCTCTTAGCCACTCATTAATCTACTTCATGTCTTCATACTGGATTATTTAAAGAGACGCATTGAGTAGAGAATAAGAATGTTTCTACTAGTCAGCACGATGCCTTCTATTGATATTTGTGGATAGAAAACTCACAGGTTCATATTGTATCAGCCATTTGTAGCCTGGGTGATTGTCTACCAGTCCTTCCAAGCTGAATTCCTCTGGGTCTCTAAAGATTCTACACCTGCCAAGAGGACTAATAATAATCAGTCTAATAACTATCAGCATAGGGGTGTTGCACATGCTGGATCCTTGACAGAAATGGTTTCTTGTTTTATTCTTCAACACCTAGCATAAAAGAGAAGTCTCTGGAAACACTATCAGTGATTCCACCATCATGAAATTAAAGAAGGGCACCCTCAAACAAGAAACGAAATCCCTGGAGGAAGGCCACCTAGTAGAGCTGTGTGTGGCTACACAGTATCATCTTACCTGCTTTGCTTATCATCTACGTAATCCTAGACACTATCGGTACCTTCTGTTTTATTCTAGAGTGTGTGATCACACTGCCATCACCACACTGGCATAGTTACACATTAGCCCTGGGCCCTCTAGAGAGGAAATCAGAAACACAAAACTTCTACATCTCAGCAATTCTTAAAGTCACATGTTCCTTCTGTCAATCAATACTGTGTTTACACTGTGTGCATGATGTAACAGTGGTCACAGAAAGAATGGCAAGATTTTTGTTTTCCAACCTCTGTTTAGTCAACTTTCCATCACTTATGCAAAACACCTGAGATGATCAATTTATAGAGAGGAAAGGTTTCAATATCACAGCTTGGGAGGTTTCAGTGCAGGACAGATGGGCCCTGTTCTGGAATCATGCAGTGAGATGAGGGAAGAACCTCCTTACCAGGAAACAGATGAGAATGAGGAGGAGAAAGAAGCTGGGGCCCCACTCTTCTCTTCAAGGATGTGTCCCCAGTGGCCTGAAGACCTCCCTCTGGTCTGCATCTCTAAGTCTGTGCCCCTCACAACAGCTGCAAGCCTTCAGGGGATATTTAGGATTCAAACTCTAACACATTCTATTATTGGGTATCATAGAAGTTGTTAAGAATTTCTAATTAGACAACCTTAGACACAAGCCAGCTGAAATGTACAAAGGTTAAGGTACTCAGTTAAAACCTGTAATTAGCTATTAGGATAATCACAACCAGAGACCAGGGCTCCTGATGGACATGGTGATTCTTAACCATCACAACAAAAACCCAGAGATGGAGAGAAATTGGTCAGTATGTCCCAGAGTTTCTGCTGAGACATACAGTCTTGCCCCAGGGAGGCAGGGAAATCATTAGTTTGTTTAGACAGGAAACCCAACATTGGGCATCTCTAGCCAAGTCCTTTCTCCTCTACTGTCCACATCCCTACATGAGGTCGCTGCTATCCGATGAAAGGAGGAGTGTGGAAACAATTGCATAATTCAGCTCCCAAATTTCCTCAGGGCCCCAAAGGTAGAGACTAAACCTCCTTGCTGAGACCACTGCTGTGTATTAGCATGCCACCCCTGAGACAGCACGGAACTTCCTGTCTACTGAGTCTCCAGTCTATACTCGTCTAAATCCCCACGGTAGAGCTGCGGTCATTCTGACACGGAGAGAAAAGATTACCACAACAAAATTTCATTTTAATTGCCAGATGCATGAACATTGCTCAACGAATGTAAATTTTCTTTTACTATGGATCAATTTTGTTATCTTACTAATCTCCTGGAGTTCCAGGATTTTCTAAAGTTGAAGAAGAAGAAAAAAAGTAGTTTGAGATGACCTTTCAAAGAAATAAAATACAATTTATGGGGTTGACTCTAACGTTTTATCATCGCTGCCATGGAAACCAACAGCGATCCTCCTCCTCATTGTAACACAAACCTTATGAAAATTAGGTATTTATTCTTAACCTGAGTTCTTGTTGAATGCAATCAATCACTGGCAATGGAACATAATTAAAGGTGCCTGCCTGGCTCTAAAGTACATAATGTCACATTTAAAAATAGCGTGTGAGCACACATGTCATTAAGGTATTTATTTGCTTTAGTTTGGTACATAAGACCCTGGTGTTTCGCTTGAAAGAGCTGGGATTCATGATCCAGGAAGCTGTTCTTAGACAAGCTGTTCAGTGTGAGATACATTTAATGGACTTCTGTCTCAGTTTGGAATAGAAAGAGGCACCATTTGCCAAATTGTCATGTTTCCATCCTCACGTTCTTTAAATCGTTCTTCTGGAAAAAGAAAGTAGACACCAAGGAGAGGGCTTAAGTTTGGCAGTCTACACCTGAGACTTGAGACTCAAGACTCGCAGTCTCTCCGAAGCCACAGCCAACAGTTAAATCTAAGACCAGGGCCTCTCCATTATTAAAGGAACTGGATTCTTAGGTAATGTTGGTAAGAGGGGACCAGTTGCAGGTGGCGGAGGACTCAAACGGGTCCTCGGTTTGAATGTCTCTTTCCTTTGACTTCTAATATGAAAGCACAAAGTCACATTCAGTTTGCAATGGTGTCCATCTCTTCATTAAGGAGGAAGAGTGTGTGCGGCGCCCTAGGGTTAAAAATCATCTCAAATAAAACAGAACTGGCCTAATTGAGTAGTGGATTTTATATTTAAGAGAAACTTCAGTGGGTCTTTACTAACACATTACATGCTTTATTTGTTTTCCTTTGTTTTGCACTCTAATTCACCATATTCTCTTTCATTATGTCCAGACACTCCTCTGATGTTTAAACAGATGCTGATCTATGTCCCACTGTCTTATTCATGGTATAATCATAAGCCCAAAAACGGATTTCTGCTGCATGTGTCTCCACACAGACATAGTTCAAGAAGCAACATTCTGATAGGGAATAATTGCAGCAGGATAAAATTCAAAGTCTAGTTAGACACCAATCACGTGCATGTTCTGTCCATGGTTTTACAGTAAAACACCATGACAATTAGCACAGCCTCATGTGACATTGTAAGCATAGATTTGAATGGAAATGAGGGACATCAAAGCCATAGATGATGTAGGGATTGACAGTGTAGTTCAGTAGTAAAGCACTTTCCTATACAAGGCGCTGGGTTCAAACCTTAGCACACACACACACACACACACACACACACACACACACACACACACACACACACACACACCACTAGACTTTGGTGGTCCAGATCACAGATAGCCAACTCTTATTGCATGCCTTGTCTTACTTTGTAGCCACTGCACCTCCCTGCAACGTATGAATAAAACTTTGTGCTTTGTAATCCGATTCCACCCACTGCCTTTAGGTGGAAAAGGGGAAAAGCTTATAACACAGCGATTGAAGCTTAAAGCCTGTATAACTTGCAAGCCGAAGTCACATGACTTTCCCTCCTTGTTCCTACAGATACCTCCAGCACAATTGTATCACACACATATCCAGGAAAGCGTTTTTTGGATTATACAATCTACAGATACTGTGAGTAACTTCTTCATGAGCATATTGTGGGTATCATTTAAAGAAAAGACTACAAAGGTGGAATCAGCAGTGTGGGGTCATGGAAGAAATCTTAAGGCTACAGGGTATTCGTATTAAGGCTGGGATGTAGCTCAGAGCACTTGCCTAACATGTGAGATGAGAGGCCCTGAGTTTCATCTCCTGTACCACAAAAAGCACCTAAAATTCTTCATTGTACAAGAATAGTTAATTATCCGAAGTTTGTCTCTTTTATATTGTCTTCATGCTGTTCAATCACTTCCATAGCATCTTAGTATTTTATTTTTCCCTACCATTGCTCACTGAATATATACTTCTTAAAATAGTAACGTACTAAGAATATGACCAAAAAAGGACAAAAGTAAGAATTGCCCTACATATTTAGTTGTCTTTCTTTCCACTCCAACCTAATGTAATATCCACCAATATTGTTCTTGGCCACACTATTTGACCTAGTCACGGTGTGACCCAACTTGGGCTTGTAGTTCTGGGTACCTCCTGGTCTCTCCAACCCCTGCTTCTGCTCCTTCAGAACATGCTTGCAGAAGCAGGTACCCAGACTTCAAAACAGAATCAGCCTAATTGTGTGTGGCTTCCTGGGGTATGGAGTTTGCCTAATGAACTCACCCATACTGTTTGCAGATATCTTAGCCATAACTGCATTACAGCTCTCAGGCCTGGAACATTCAAAGACTTGCATCGCCTCACTTGGCTGTAAGTATCTTGGTTCCTCTCTCTCTTACAAATGCTCCTGGTCTTAATGATTTACAACAATGCTTGGATAGTTTCCAGGCTGGGATGTCTCTGGTTTATTACGTTCCTGACTCACATACAATCGCATGCATTTTGCCCAAGCAATTCAGACATGAGTAGGTCAGGGGATGGTTTTATGGAAAAGAAACCTGGCTGTTATTACAGGGGAGCCCCAGCATCCAGTGGCAGTCTTGCCAAGCCAGGCAGCCATCCAATGTCACCAAGAACAGAAAGTCCTCGACCCCAGCACTATTGACATCTTGACTTGTGTAATTCTTTGCTCAAAGCAGAGAAGACAGCGTGCCCCGTGCATTGCAGGAAGTCTCCCCTCATTTGATGCCAGCAATGCAACTTCTCTCTGAGTTGTGACAACAGCAAGGTATCTCCAGACATTGCCAGGTACCCCTTGGGAGGGTAGAATTGCACTCTGTTAGAAACCTCTGAGTTAGGGAGCAAGAGGTTCAGGGCTTGCTCTGATCCCCAGGGCATCCAGAAGAATGTAGGAGAATCTAGTAACACCAGCCATTTCCTCACTTTCCCCCTGAGCCAACAACCCTGTCTCCAAGCATCTCTTACCAGCTGCTTGTGTTTTCCTTGGCACAATAAGCAAAGAGCTGTGGAAGGCTCTGTGTTGTCTTGTTCATTGTCTACAGATTGGCCTGGCTTGTGGAAAGTCCAGGGCTTCAGCTCCATCTAGACCTAGTGTGATCCTGGTCCTGGGCTTAATGCTCCAGTCAACTTCCTTATCATGCCAGGCCTCCATCTTAATGACTCCTTCTTTACAAGGACTGTTATGAGCATTGTCACATAACAAACATGAAGTGCCCAGGGCAGAGCTCCTGTCACATACTAGGTGCTCTTGTAACTCTCTGCTCCTGATCCTACATACCATGGACTTCTGAGAATACAAGGTGACACTGGGTCTCAGAGGCGACTGTTTCCCTTCGCCTTCTAAATATAGTTTCAAACCATAATTTGACTGAATGACGTGTTTTCTCTTCCCCCATCAAGGCTCCTTACAAATGTGTTCATGTCAGTTTGTTCATTTGCATAGACCTTACGAGACTAAAAAAATGTGATTTGGGGGCTTAAAAAAATGGCTCGGCTCAGCAGTTAAGAGCACTGGCTGCTCTTGCAGAGGAGCTAGGATCAGTTTCCAGCACCCACTTGGCAGCTCACAACTGTCTATAGCTCCAGCTCCAGGGGATTTGATACCAACTCCTAGACTCTGTGAGCTCTAGGCACATGAGACAAAAATAAAATTTTAAAATGTGGTTTTCTAAGAATTTACACTATCATTTCTTCTTTTTGAAGGGTACAAGGTAGCATTTGTTAAAGGGCCACATGTGCCTGTTGGTGCTTTATTCTTGTCACACTTATTCCTCAAAAAATATACATAGCCATTGAAAGGAAAGGAGGAAGGAAAGAAAGAAAAAATGAGGAGAGGGAGGGGGCAAAACCAGTGCAAGCTCAAGCCAGACAAAATATCCCAGCTTGGAAAGGGGAGGTATGCATGAAGTCCCACCCCACTGAGGAGCTGTTGGGAATTGATGGCTGCTATGACAGGGGAGACTGGGTTTTCTTTAAGGGTGTGGCTATTGGTGGGTCCGCTGTGCTCCTTTGGATGGTTCCACGCCAGAGAGTATATGGGCAACACATACTGGACTCGAAAGTTTTTTTTTTTTTTCAAAAAAAAAGGACACAAAGTTTAGGTAGCAGGGAATGGGGAGGTGGATCTGGGAGGAGTTGGAGGAGGGGGATGAATATGATCAAGATACATTGTATGAAATTCACAAAGAATTAATACAATTATTTTTAAGTAAAAGAAAAAATCATAGATTTTTAGAAATAGAAAAATTAGCACATGAAAAAGATGACCCAGCTAGCCAGTCACTAAGGACCTGCATCTTCTAATTTTTTCTAACTGATCTGTAAAAGCATTCAAGTTGTTCATAGTAGCAGGTACTGTGTGAAGTTTCAACGTACCGCAAACACTGGGTGATGTCTAAATCTGGTTTAACACATCTGTCTCTTCAATCATGTGTTATTTCTTCTCTGTGATGAAGGCATTGCCTTCCACCTTTTAAAGATGAACAGTTTGTAGCTTTTATGTGGTTTGAGGGGGAGTATTCAAATCCCCCCTTCATTCAGCTAAGCAGCAGGCAGGTTGTTTGTGGAGACCCTTTCAGCCAGTCAGTGCTTGTCAAGTGGGTACAGAGAGAGATCAGTTCCAACTGGGTAAGCCTGGGAGAAGAGCTGCAGGAAGTTAGAGCAAACAGAATCCTCCTCCCCTAGAATGAGAGCAAAGACATTCATCCCTCATGGGAAAGGAGTGAGCCAGGCATCGGTTTCTCGTGGCCCTTTTATATTTTCCACTGGTTTATTTCAGGAATATCTAACATTGGAAACATTTTGATGTGTCTTGTCAGAATTTTAGATGACAATCCAATCACCAGCATCTCACCGAGGTCCTTTACTGGATTAAACTCCTTGTTCTTCTTGTAAGTATCCATCTCTCTTCCGGGACCCCTGCCTACGAAACAGAAACTTTTGAGAAAGTGCTTCAAACCAAAAACATCAAGTCCATCTTTGCTGAACTTCAGGCCATAGTTACTGTTGCTAAGTCAAAGACAACAGCTGGACTGTTGTGATATGTAAGCCTAAGATTCCTGCCCAACGCTATTTATCTCTTCAATCATTTCCTAAAGCACCAAGTCATGTTTCTATTGGCAGTGGCTGAACAAGACTTGTTTTTACTTCCTGACATCCTAGTTAAACTGAATGAAGTATAAAAGAATCTCATAGGAACACAGTTCCAGCTCCATTTTTTTAAAGATTTGTTCATTTTTATTTTTGTGCACTTGAGTATTTTGCCCTCCTGTTTGTCTGTGCACCATGCAGTGCCCAGAAGAAGGCATTAGAACCCTTGGAAACACAGTTACAGGAGGTTGTGAGCTGCCATATTGATGTTAGCAAGGCAACTGAACCAGGGTGCTCTGCAAAAGCAGCCAGTGCTCTTAAAGACTGAGCCATCTCTCCAGCCTCTAACTCCATTTTCACGAGAGAAAATATGCTTTACCCAGAGACAACCAATGAAAATTCAAAATCTGGACCCTACTAACAGAAATATTTTCAGAATTGTGCTTCCACTGTTAATATCCTAGGATGACTGACAGGCAGGGGGTTCCCGTTTTTCCTTTATACTGGGTGATCCAACGTCATGACTGGTCCATTTATCAAAGGGACTGCAGTATCATACATTAATCATGTCTCTTAGCATGTTCACAAACTATTTGCTCTCAATAATTCCCCTTGCTGTCACATCTCAGATTTAATGCGGTTTCCCGTATGGGTTTTTTTTAATGCTGTAAATGATTAATGCATCCCTGAGACAACATTTTGAGAACTAATGGTGCTGGAAATCATTACAAGCTTGCAGTACACAAGGAAAATGATCATGAACTTCACAGTTCTGTCTGCTACTTTAGTTTTACCTCATAAATTTAAACTGAGCAATGACTTGTCTTAGGATGTGCGCTGTACACACGCAGCCATAGACTGAGAGCATCCGCCCCCTAGAACTTGCCATACATATACTTAAGCACTATTTGGAAGGTGTAGTTATATACAAAGACTTTATCATGAGATATATAAATTATAGCAGACAATTTTCAAAATTGTAGAAGAGCAAAACAGCTCTCTTTGATGTGGCATGATCATTTTGCATCTAATTGCCATTTTCTCTGTGAGAAGGTCCATGGTGAGTAACCAACTAGAGGTCCTTCCTGAACGTCTGTGTGCCCAGATGCCTCGCCTCAACTGGATGTGAGTATTCGTTAGGGATTAAGCTTGATGCATGCTAGGATTAAAGAGACTAGCCATAAGTTTAATTCAGAAGTATCTTTAAAATCCATCTAAGATGTCTCTCCCAAACCAAAAGCTAATTGTTTCTTCTTGTTTTTAAAGACCTTTAAAGAGGAGAGTGAAGGCTAGCAGGGGACTGACTGGGTGTGCTCAAAGTACATCAAACACTTGCATAAAAATGACCTTCCACAACCTTGTGAGATAAAATGATGAAATAGCTTTCGAGAATAGCTGGAACTCAGCACTTGGGAGGTTGAGGCAGGAGGATTGCAAATTTAAGCCAAGTCTGAGTTATGCAGTGAGTTCTCTGTCTCCAAAAAAAAGCAAAAAGGGGGGCTGAAGAGATGGCTCAATGGTTAAAAGCACTGGCTACTCTTCCAGAGGTCACTGGTTCAAGTCCCAGCACCCACACAGAAGCTTACACCATCTGTAACTCCAGTTCCAGGGGATCTGATGCCCTCTTCTGTACTCCACAGACACTGGACATATGCTACACAGACATGAATATAGGCAAGACACTCCTTCGTGTTACATAAAAATAAATGAATTTTTAAAAACTAAAATAAACAAGAAAGTCCTCAGAGTGCCCCCAAAGGTGTAAGGTCATGTTCAGCCTTCTCCCACCAACCTGTACTCAACACATAGTCATCCCCTGACACGATATTTTCTACTCTTTCCTTTAACACTGGGCCTCGTCCCATGGGTCTGCTTTACCTTAACCCATCTTCTCTTGCTTGTTCAGACCAAACTGATAAACAGCAATCAACACTGAGAAGGGACCTTTCAAAGCCACCACATGTGTACTATGCAAAAGGCTTCCATTGTCCACCCCTTGCCCATTTGTTCTTTTGAACCCCACTTTCCTCTACATGCCCTTCTGATGTAGTAAACCACAATTACAATTCTAAACCCATCTCTAGCCTCATGAGCTTCTCGAAGCTTGGAAAGTCTTTCTCCCTCATCCTTTCCAATGTCCACTGAAATATCACCTCCGGATGCTGTCTCCATACACTGGTCAACTTGAGTAGATGTCTATGTGTTTCCACCACCCCTCACAGGAATCCACCATGCCCCATAGGGGCTGAGACCATGCCTGCCACATGATAGGTGTCAGTAAAACCTTACATAGAAGCACTAAACCACTCCAACTCTTTCTTGTCTTGTAACTGCTTAGGAGTTTCACGACTTTACCGCCACCCATGATTCCCTGCTGCATACACCTCCCTGATTTCTTCCAGCAACCTAAAGATGTCATAGTCATCAAAAATATACATCACCCCCATAGCTCTTCTTGTGGTCAAATTAGGTGTCAGCATCCCTGTAAATTCATAAAATGTCACTATCTCAGCTTTCACATTCTCCGAATGCGGGTGGGTTTGTGTTGATTTGCTTACTCTAATTTTTATGTATTTATTTATATATCTTTTACTAAAAGGTCTGTAAGCAATGGAAGTTTTATGTAAGTGTGCTACTACTAAAAACAACAGAAATGTTGATCTAAACACTATGAGAATAAAACTCATCAAAAATTAGTCATAGGTTTCTGTAGCTCACACCTGCAATCCCATCACTCAGGAGGCAGGAGGCAGGAGGCAGGAGGCAGGAGGCAGGAGAATCAGGAGATCAAAGCCTTCCTCAGCTGCATAGTGAGTTCAAGGCCAACAGGCTACATGAGGATACTAGAAGGGTGTGATCTTCTGATTCCACTACATGTAAGGTGAAAAAGGAGGGGATCAGGAATTCAAGGCCAGTCCCAGTTCCACAGAGTCTGAGGCCAACCTGGGATCGATCCATGAGACCTAGTCTCAAAAATGCTTAGGAATTGAACACATTCATTTACATACTGGGAAACAAACAGAAGAGAGATGGGACAGATGGATCTCAAGGGTGAGGCTTGACCAGGTTGCACAGCAAAGCTCTGCTTCAAAAAGAGAGAGACCAGGCATGGTAGCACACACCTTTAATCCTAACTCTCTGGAGGCAGAGGAAGACCCATCTCTGTGAGTTCAAGGCCAATCTGGTGTGCATAGTGTTCTAGTCCAGCCAAAACTACATAGTTAGAACACACACACACAGAGAGAGAGAGAGAGAGAGAGAGAGAGAGAGAGACAGAGACAGAGACAGAGACAGAGACACAGAGACAGAGACAGAGAGACAGAGAGACAGAGACAGAGACAGAGAGACAGAGACAGAGACAGAGAGACAGAGACAGAAACCAAAGAGGCAGAGACAGAGAGAGATTAGGAACATTAGCAAAAATGCCTGATTTTTTTCACCCCTGTCTCACTACACTGTCAAAAATGAGAGTTCCAGAGGGTTCTAGAAGGCATTTCCAGAGCATTACAATGTCGGCTGTGCCCAGGATCCAGCTGGCAGGAAGCAATCTCTCTGCATTCCTTGGAGTTCTAAGGACATTTCTGAGCATCCAGCAGGTGTGGTGTGGAGCCTGGGAGTCTACACTTCTCGAAAGTTCCCTTGTTTCTGGGACTGCATCCCTGCCATACTCAGAGTTGTGCTATATTAGGAATTAGCATCCCCAGGGCGGTGCAGAAAGGACCTACAATTTTATAACACAGACCAATATTTATGTCCTAAGGTTGGCAAACAGTCTGTACAAGACAACTTTGGCTTGAGTTTCCCTTCACCAAAATATTGACTGACATGGAGAGGGAAGTGGGACAGTAGTCCAAATTGCCTCAAAGGTGTAAGTGTCTAGGCTTCAGAAAAAATAGACTGGGAAATGCTCTTCTGCCACCTAGCAACTGTATGGAGAGCTATAAATTAAATCTCTGCATATTCCAGATGCCTGTCCCATCTGTTGAATGGGAGGTAATGATGGCAATCCTGCAGGAATGCTCCCCTGGCCAAGCAGGGCAGTCCCAGCCCAGGGGATGGTAGCTGATGAATCTGGCCAATGCTATACTGTCTTAGTCTTTTATGTTGCTGTGGTAAAATACTGTTCTTACATTTCCAGAGGGTTAGAGTCTATGATGTCAATGTTGAGGTGGCAGGCTGCAGGTGGCCAGAGCATCTCAGCACTCTCATCTGGAACCACAGACAGGAAGTAGAGGACACATTCTAAGTGGCAATAGTCTTTTGAAACCTCAATGCCCAACCCCCAGTGACATACTTCCTTCAGCAAGACCATACCTCCTAATCACCCCCAAACAGCCACCAACTGGTACCAAGTATTCAAATGCCTGAGATTCATTAAAACCACCACTTAGAGCTAACAGCATAATGTCCAGACCAGAGGGACTCTCCCATCCCAAAGAGTTAGCTGTACTTCCCTTTGGTTTTGGTTTTGGCTTTTGTGTTTTTGTTTTTTAAGTTTTAGTACCAGTTGGGAAGAAGGAAACAAAATGCGATTATAGAAATCCCCAAAAAGTTAGGAAAGATATATGGCAAAAAACATAGAATGAAGGAAAGACAAAATTCAGAATTATTCTATCAACTAAAAACACCCTTAAGCAGATGGTTTATCCAAAGGTGTTTGAAGTGTTTTCCCTCCATGGCTTTCAGGGATCTGGCAAACAATGAAATAAAGTACCTAACGAACTCCACCTTCCTTACGTGCGACTCGCTCACTGTGCTGTAAGTACATCACATTCCAGTACGAGAGGAGCCCTGTAGCTGGGGAAAGTCAAGGAAAACGCTGGCCATGGATTTCAAAGTACTGTTTTGTCTCCAGCCTTGATGTGAAGGTTCAATAGTGGAAGGGGTGGGGGGTATATTTATTTACCGTGAAATGAAATTCTTTATGTGAAAGTTACTAGACTCATCAAGCTAGATCTACACACACACACACACACACACACACACACACACACACACACACACACTCATACACACACACCTGTGCCCACCTCCAAGAAAGTGGGAGCAATCTAATGCAATACAATTGGCCAAAGAGTTTGACTGGAGATTCTGATTGCTGATTGTGCCTGTTGGGGGCTGGAAGGGAGAATGAATTGGCCAATTGGCACATTTGCGTTGGCTAAGAAACACAACTAGTTTGTGTGTGGGTTTTCTGGAAATAGTAAGCACTGCAGCAATGCTTGCTGATTAAACGGTGACTAGAGAAAAATAGGGGAGTAGAATTTAAAAAGAGACACTTACAAATCAGAAACCAAACAAAATGTGACTTCACAGACTACACTGGGTGTCTGGAACTGCGCCCAGCAATACTTCCTAAGGGACATGGGTACGACACCAGTCTTGCCTGGCTCATGGCTCCCATAGAGTCCTCAAAGGAAGCTTATCAAAAGACACTGGGAGCAGTGGTGTCTTCCAGCAGGACCTGATTGTGACCTCAGACTAAAATTCCCAGTGTTAACTCTCACCATGTTTTACAGGTTTCTGCCTAGAAATCAAATTGGCTTTGTTCCAGAGAAGACATTTTCTTCATTAAAAAATTTAGGAGAACTGTAAGTAGCAGGTCTACTGGGAAGAATACAGTTGACTGAGATGACGAGGGAGACTGTCGTTCCACTTGGAACAAGCAGACTTCTATAGACTATTAGATATTAAGAACCCATTAAGGAACCCCACATGATCCTGAACTCGAGAGTATGTTAAAAAATCATTTGCTGGGACTGACAGGGAGGCAGCCTGCCCTACTTTCTCTGCCTATTTTCCTTGGGTCAATTTCATGTCTATGTGTAAGCATTCCATGGCCTCTTAAACACGTGGATGGAATTTCTCTAAGGGCTGGTATTGTTAACTCTCAGTGAATGCCTGATGAAGCCAGACATGATTGCTGTGTTGCTAGTTGATTATATATGGCCAGAAGGATGACTGCTCTCAATGTCCCCAAGAGGTCATGACTTCTGTAGCTGGTGAGGCAAGGAGACATGTCTACAACGAGGATAAGCTCATGGAAAATTTGCAGACACATAATTCTGTCTGTCCAAACATATGTTTTATAGCCATGAATTCATGTTTAGCCATGAATTCATTGATGCTCACGTAACGGAGTTATTGGAAGTTAAAATTAAATCTGTGATATAGCACATGTTGGCAAGTAGGATAAAGAACTCATACTGCTTATGGGGACATTAAAAGGGCTATTGATGACTTAAGCAGCCCTTCCTCCATTTATTATACTTGGCTCTGGAGGACTGGGAATAATAACTCAATAAAGGTATTTTTTAAATAATTTTAATAATTCCATTAAATTAATGAGTATCATAAATAAAATCCAGAAGTGTTTAAAGTGACTTGTATAGACAATGCTCCATTCTTAAACTAAAAATTTTATGACAAACTGCTGCAGATGGTTCATTCAGAAGTGACTCTCCTGGTAGCTCACTCCTGGTCAGGTCTGGTGAAGGAATTGTGGATGTTGGTTACAGAAACCGGAGGCAGATGCCTGGGATGGTGAGGGCCTTGCAGTGTGTGTGTGTGTGTGTGTGTGTGTGTGTGTGTGTGTGTGTGTGTGTGTGTGTGTGTGTGTGTGTGTTGCGTGGGTGTACACCCTGTCTCTGTCCTTCCTGGGCACTCTCTTGGTCTCAGCAAACACTGTGCCACCATGGGAAGCATGGTTTACTTGGCTGCAGTCCACCATGTGGAGTGTTACATAGCAGTTTGCTGCAAATGTGGTCATTCTAGCTTGAATTCTCCATCTTAATGATAATTGCAACCTTCCCAACAGCAAGCTCTGAAGTTGGCTTCCTAGCCCTCTGCTCTGCCCTGATGCTAACTTTTCTCAGACCCTGAGCCCTGCTACAGTTTCTGAGGGCTCAGCCTCACCTGGTCTGTGTGGACACCTCCTTCCTCACCTCCCTCTCCTAACCCTCTGCTTCTGGATAACTGTCATCCTGTCCCTTTTTACCTGCTGTGTTCTCCAGTGTCCACATCACAGAGGAAACTGGTTCAACACAGGTTACCAGCCTCTTGGGGTGGGTCCCCAGAATGCGACATTTCTAGAAGCATCCTCAGTGATTCCAATGCTTGTACTGCACTAAATAAGACCTTGAAGCGTGTGTGTGACCCTCACATCCTGTATCCATGGGCCCTTCCCAGAGCACTTCCTCTATATCTCCTGATCTTTTTTTTCTTCCATCCATGCTGAGTTATTTGTGGCTTCCTGAAGATGATACCCAACCCCAAGCATGGGTTTTCTAGTCATGCTTTACTCTCACGTCAAAAGTTGTTCTTCCTTTACTAAATCTAAAAATCCAATCCTTAGGCTTTGTCAGGCACTTCCTAATTCCTATAACCAAGACTGATGGCTCCACCCCTTGTCATCTATCTTTTCTTACTTTGCTTCTTCCTTGTCTTATGATATAGCAGTATTTGTCCATCTTCTGTTGAAAACATCACGATGAGGATGTGCACAGGGGGTCACATGGTGAGACTGAATGTGAAAGAGATAGTCAGGAATGAGACTTCTTTTTAACTTGTTCAGGAGCTACCTGGGAACTCACAAATCACCTCAGTATTTTCTGAGGTGTGCACAGGGAGGCCTAACCACTCCTCAACATGAAAGACCACACCTCCCCTTCATGAACCACTGTGGAGTGGATCACATCCAAACCATAACCCTGGCTCTTACTACAAGTCAACTTTCCTTAGGGGAAAACCTCTATACTTATTTTTAGCTCCCCCATTTCTATCAAAATTTCAATAATAGTTAAGATCTTATACTTTGGGGCTGTAGAGATGGCTCAGCAATTAAGAGCACTGGCTGCTCTTCCAGAGGACCCGTGTTGGGTTCCCAGCACCCACATGGCAGCCCATGACTATCTGAAATTCCAGTCCTGGGGGGGGCATCTGATGCTCTCTCCTGTTGGCCATTAGTACTGCACCTACATGGTATGCACACATACAGGCAAAACACATTTTTAAAAGATATTTTACTTTATACTTAATTAGGCAATTGTACATAGGTTTCATCTTTAACATCATCTTTACTTAGATGTTTTAGACCCTCCCCAGATCTGTGTCTGCAACTGCAACAGAGCTCTTTGCCGTGTTCTCTAGAGTCACTACCCTATGGCTCTCTCTAGATTGGACAGTGGTATCATATTCCATTAGAAATACTCAATTTTGTGTGCAAGACAGAACTATATAAGTATGTAGTTAAACCTCTGGGGAATGGAGCCCTGAGGCAGAGCACTTGACCAGCCTGCACAAGGTCCTAGGTTCAATCCCCCATCACAAGGAGGGAAAGATGTATTTAAGATACATAAATGTATCCACTCACAATTGTCTGAGCAGATAGTAAGTGGCTAACACTCATTTAGATGGAATGCAAAATAGATAGGAGATGTTAGTCTTGACCTCAAAAAGATTAGCTGGGCAAGCATCTGTGGGATATGTGGGAATCACAGACGTGTGGGTGATAGATGTGAACCGACTGTGCTTCAGACAGGAAGCTAATCAGGCATCTCAGAGCCAGAATATATTGGCAAAGGGGCGAGCGGAAATTCCAGACAGGAACTGGATGAGCATGATGCCACAAGGTCTGCCAATGGTGGAAAAACAAAACTTGGCTGACTAACGGGTTATTGTTATGTCACAAGTCCACAGCCTGGTTGAACTGGATTCATATTCTCTCTTGTATCAAGTGGGAAGATGTTAACTGTGGAGAGAAATGCCCATGCCATTTATCCCCAATGTAACTGTTTTTGTTTTCACTGTCGTCAACAGGGACCTGTCTAGCAATATGATAACCAAACTACCAGCCCGCATTTTCAGCGACCTGCATCTTCTCCAAAAACTGTAAGTTCCCTGCCTCATCATCAGATTTAACGTGCAGCATCTTAGCCTTCCAAAATAATAACAGCCATGCTTATCCTCCCTCCCCTTCCTCTAATGGTAAAAAAAGGAACCTGTCGTCCAACCCTCTTCTGTATGTCCACAAGAACCAGTTTGGAAGTCTCAAACAACTTCAGTCTCTGTAAGTAAAGCTCTCCAATTATGCCTGTTATCAATGTAGGGAGGCTGACAGCCTCATGATGTATTTGATTCTAAGTTCGTGTTTCTCATGCTGGAACAGGAGTTCCCACCAGCTGTCCCTAGGAAATCCTGACCATTGCTGTCCTCTGTCAGTTATGAGCTAACTCACAGCAAAGTTGCTGCTATAGCCACTCAATTGTACCACTTCTATCTGTGTTTGAATCGGAATATGCATCCTGAGATCTGGACTTTTAGGAAAATTCAATCTCATGGTCTTCACAAAGAATTAAGTATGTAATAATTTTGTTTTGGAAAAAATTGGCAAAAATAAATTCTCTAAGACTTCCTTCTTTTCCTCTGTTCCCTCTCCCTGGAGAAATTATAGAATAAAAACGTTCTTTATGCCAGGCAGTGGTGGTGCACACCTTTAATGCCAGCACTTGGGAGGCAGAGGCACTTGGATCTTTGTGAGTTCGAAGCTAGTCTGGTCTACAGAACAAGTTCCAGGACATGCTCCAAAGCTACAGAGAAACCCTGTCTAGAAAAACAAAAACAAAATTGGTCTTTACTTTTTCATAAATGAAAAGAATCCCACAGAGATGAACATTCAAACAATGGGTGTTGTTTGGGATTTTACAACTTCAGTCAACGCAGGTTCTGTGGTGCCAAGATTTCTGCCAATTATTCTTTAAAGTTTGTGATTCCTCTCCCCTGGGTGACCATCTGTTGGCTAAAGTTGATTTATTATGACCAGAAACCACATTATATCCTCTGTTTCAGCCTGAAACATTTTTTCTTTGACTCCGAGGACCGGTGCCTTTGTTTTGTTTTGCTTGTTTGAGATGTAGTGGCTTTGCTTAATTTTCTAAGACAGGGTCTCCCATAGCCCAGGCTGGCCTCAAGCTTACTGTGCTACTGAGGATGACCTTGAACTCCTAATCCTACTGCCTCCAACCTCCCCCACCCCACATGCTAAGATTACTGGTTTGTTCCAACACACCAGGCTCCTTCCAAAGACTAATCATCAACATCACATGTCTTTTTGTTAAATAGATTTCTATTAAGAATTAACAAAACATTTAATTTTTTAAAGAGATTTTATTTATTTATTATGTATACAACATTCTGCTTCCATGTATATCTGCACACCAGAAGAGGTCACAGATCTCATAACGGATGGTTGTGAGCCACCATGTGGTTGCTGGGAATTGACCTCGGGACCTCTGGAAGAGCAGCTGGTGCTCTTAATCTCTGAGCCATCTCTCCAGCCCCCCAAAATATTTAATTTTTTAAGCCAATATTAATGAGCATCAGCTGATGGGCAGCATGACCTTCGCCCTTAGGAAGCTAGAGTATAAATAACCAAAGTCTATAAATATATTATTGTGATTTTTCTAAAGATTTATTATTTATTTATGGTGAGGGTAGCTATGTGAACATGTATGCCAGTGGCTGTGGAGGCCAGGGGAGGGCTTCAGATTTCAAGATCTGGAATTAGAGATGGCTGTGAGCCACCATGCAGAGGCTGGAAAGTGAACCCGAGTCCTCTCTTCCTCACTGAGCCAGCTCTCCAGCCCTAACCTGTTATTTTTAAACTTAACAGCAGGCTTCAGGCTATGGACATGATTTGTCTCTCAGTGGACAATGCGATCATATTTCATTGCAAATATTTAATTTCTTGTGAAGAGCAGTCCTATGTAGGAAGATATTTAAAGTTCTGGGGAATGTAGCTCAGTGGCAGAGAACTTGACCAGCATAAGGTTCTAGATTCACTAAAAGGGAGACTATCCAGCCACTGTATGATCCCTTTCCAAAAGTAGTAGCAGTTAGGTTTTGTGCTCTCGTTTATTAATTGTCTAATTTCTGTTTCCAAGACTCATTGGTACATACACGTCACCCTGGACACCAACTCATAGATTGCACTGTCTTACACACATTGTAGTAGTCACACAGTCCACATAAAATGTCAGTGGTGATAGTAAAGGAGAAAGCTGAGAATAGATGAAAGAAGCAGAAGCAAGGGGATTTTAGAAGGAACTTGGGTGTTTTTCCCAGAGGGGTTACACAATGATGCTGTAGTATCAATATCTCTTCAAGTTTTAATTCTGATCTAGAGAGCAAGGGGACTCTTCTGTGAAGGAGCCACTGGGCCAAGGAAAACTCAAAACTGTGCTGCAAAATCTTCACTCGGCTCAGCTGAAAGCAACAGGATAAACACCTAGCTTTTAAGGGCAGCTTCCAATCACACGCTGCAAGCAGAAGGTTCTCACGGTTTTACAGTGCCATTCCGGGCTTGATCCCAGAGAGGTCTGTGGATCTTCCTTCTCAGTGTCCTGAAGGACTCCAAGATCCATACCTTTAGAAGCTCCTGGAGAATTTCAGAATGCCCCAATGTCTGCTGGAGCCCCTTGAAGATGTGTTATAGAGCTTGGGGGGGATAACATGCATGACGCTTCCTCCAGGGTCTGAGAAAATGATGTCCTGAACAGTTGACTGCTCTTTCCACTGCCTCTGTGGTCCCACTCTAAAGACACATAGACCAGGGGGGAAATGAATATCAAATGACCATTTCCAGTGGACTTCCTTGAATGCTGTTTTACAGTTAGAAGAACTAGTTATGGAGCGAGACCCTGGAACTTCCAAAGTATAAAAATAATGTTATACTCACACCAGACACCACTGTCATTTGACCTATAGATTGTTTGTTTGTTTGTTTGTTTTTTCTAGGGATGGGTGCCAGAACCTTGTGTTTGTCGGGCAAGCATGTGACCACTGAGCCACACTCTCCGGGCCCTTTGCCATTTCAATGCATTTTGCATTTAAGTGGCACAGAAGCTCCAACGTACAGAAGATTTTAATGTTAATGATAATTCTCTCAGAATGTTTACTATGAAATTTTTATCCATATTTGAGTCAGTAACATAACATTTCAAAGGATCAAATTTAAGATGTGACAACAAAATGAAATGGTTTCAAAGTTTAACCATTAAACCTATTGTATATATTTTCCAGAGACCTGGAAAGGATAGAGATTCCAAACATAAACACAGGCATGTTCCAGCCCATGAAGAACCTTTCTCACATGTATGTATGTCTGAAGGAATGGAGGGAAAATAAGGCATGATGAATTAATTCAAATCTTCTCATGCCCAACTGTCTAATTATCACTGAACTGTGATTGTATGCAACAAACGTCTTCTTTTCTATTGAGAACTTTTTAATTTTGTCACCTTTGGTCCCTGTTCAAATAGAGTTCAATATAATGATGTGCCGACATGAATGACCCTTCTCTCTGGAAACACGATGTTTATCCAATTGAGGCCCAATAAGAGATCAGGGTACCAGAATGCCACACATTACATCAAATGAAGTCACTGGCTAAAGGGTACTCAGGAGACCTGGAAACATTAATTCACTTCACATGAGTGAGCAGTCGGCTGCTCTAAGATTTGGCCTATGTAGATTCCAGGTGTTGTTTCTCTTATTAAGTGCACTGCAAAATGGAGGTAATTAATCTTTATCGTAGTTTTGTTAAGTCACTTGAATATATATGACTAAAGTGCACTGTGTAAGTTGTGTTCATATATGTGTTTTTTAACGTGATCATTTCTTTATCAACTGTATATAATCTATATGTTCCTAATTTCAAAATTAACTATTGTCATCCACAAAAATAGGGAGAAATGGATGTAAGATCCCAAGTTGGGTGCAGCCAGTCGATGAGAGAGTTGATGTGAATTCAGGTGCTCTTGGGGGGAGAACACTTGGGTTGTCTGTGCCGGTGTGGTACCTAAAAGTCCATTACCTAGCCCAGTGCTTTTGCTCATTCCCCATCCTGAGGTACCATTAGTTAAATAATTAATGAGGCTGTCCTTTACTTGCTGCAGGTGGAAGGTGAGTTTTTCATAGACTAGAGAAATCCAGCCTTTTCAGAATTTCTAAATGTTAAAGTCAAGGTCACAGAGAGACCAACAACAAACAGAAAAAGAACTAGCTTAGCTACATCTCTGAGCTAGCTTAGCTTCATCTCTAAGCTAGCTTAGCTTCATCTCTGAGCTAGCCTAGCTACATCTCTGAGCTAGCTTAGCTTCATCTCTGAGCTAGCTGAGCTTCATCTCTGAGCTAGCTGAGCTTCATCTCTGAGCTAGCCTAGCTACATCTCTGAGCTAGCTGAGCTACATCCCTACCATCCCTACCAAAGGCCTGCTTTCCTTTCCTTCCTTGGCCTTTGATTGTTGAAACATCTCTACCTCCTCACCTCATCCCCCCCTCCCGCCCCTGGTTACAGTAGGAGAACCAACAGGGCTCTCTCTCTGAAGATGATGAGCATAAAGAATCAAGGTGTCAAGTTGGTGCTGGGAGTCCAGGGTAGGAAAAGAAACCAATCAAATCAGATGTCAAATTCCTTTCATTGGACACCAACTGCTAGGAAGCTGGACTATATATGGCACCTGGGATAGAGCTTGCCTTCCATGTCTCCAACACACCCAGTACTCAACAGTCCATGGTCCTTTTGCTGATCTAAGAAGTGGTTGTTGGGTCCTTGGCATCCGATAGGCATATAGTGATGCTGAGGACATAATGATGAGAAGGAGAAAGAATATACCAGAAAATTTTCATTTAGCTTTGAAATCACAGTAATTGAGCCAATAAGTGAATGTCTATTAAATTCCCTGAAGATTCATGAAACAAAGAGATAGATGAGGGATCTGGATGGTCAGTCATGCGGCACTTGAGACAATCTGAATACATCCAAAGGAAAAGAAGAATCAAGGATCTTGGAAGGGGATGGGCCTGGCTTGTGTGGGGTTAGAAGGCCACTGTATTTGGGTGGAAGGAGGCCAGGCAGCTAAGGACCATCCAGGCAAACAATCTGAAGAAGGCTCCACATAGTGCCATGGAATCATCTAGTGTTGCTGGCGTGGAAACTGAATTAGGAGATGGTAAAAGTATATTCAGCTGTGGGGAAAAAGGGCTGGAGTAACGAACTGTAAGACACAGTAAAAAAAAGTACAAATAGATGAATGAGAACTACAGGAGAAAAATCTAAATATTTTTAGATTTTTGGAGTAAGCTGGCTCATTCCAACCTATGTCCCGCTTACAAATGCATTGACCACAAACAAACCTTCCTTCCCTCTAGAATTTAAGTCCCTTGAAGAAACTCTGATAAGAGCCCTGTGTTTAAGGTGACTGCCTCTCCAAGCTTCAGAAAGACTTGATTTTCCTAGTCTCAGACTCTCCCCTCTTGCCAGTGCAAGGAGAAGGCTAAATACTCAGTGTTCGTTGAGAATATTTTTGTGAGTCGTAGGTTCCTTACAGTGAAAACCTGGGATGTTGATTAGAGATTTATTTCCTGACAGTGGTCTACATTGTAGAATACCCAATGAGAAAAGAATACCACATCCAATATGGCCGGGGACAGTAGTAGAGCCCTGTGACTTCAGATATCTACAGTCCTCCCACCTTTGAGTCTCTGCAGACACGGCCACACACTTCTGAAGTCTATGTCCCTATGGTGCTAATCATTTGAACAGCACCACCTAGACTAACAGATTACATAAGAATAACGACACTTCTCAATAATAAACTAGCAAAGCACCAACCCCTACTTCCCGCCTGTAGGCCCATTAGGAACTCCTCAATCACTGCTGCCAATGACTGTCGTCTTTTTCTCCTTTTGACTTCAGTTATCTGAAATCCTTTCGGTACTGCTCCTATGTTCCCCATGTCCGAATCTGTATGCCCTCGACTGATGGTATTTCTTCATCTGAGGACCTCTTGGCTAACAGTATCCTCAGAGTGTCTGTCTGGGTTATAGCTTTCATTACCAGCGTTGGGAATTTCCTTGTCATTGCTGTGAGATCTCTTATTAAGGCTGAGAATACTACTCACGCGATGTCCATCAAAATCCTTTGTTGTAAGTATGTTTCTTGTATAAATAGATTGCCTTTCTATCAGCTGATATATATATATATATATATATAATATATATATATATATATATATATATCTCAGGATTGTATATTTGACAAATATCCTTCAATCCAAATTGGCTTTGGCGGGCAAATATTTTGTAGCTATGAATGGACTCAGGCTCTTAGCATGAAACACAGCCCTGGGGATCTCATCTTACAAATGAAATCACAGGTCAATGAGTGGGGGATGGAAAATGGAACAAGTTTTGAGATTCGTAAACTAACCTTTTAAAGTTTTATTATTATTAATTTAATTATTATTAACTTTACAAGAGACCATGTGCTTAGCAAGCTCAGATTCTCACCCACCCCCACCTCCACTGCCAGGGAAAGGAGGACTAGATATTCATGTTAGTCAAGAATATTTTGCTAACTATACAAGTAGTATGCTTTTCATTTAAGTACTAGCCCTAGGAAAATGTTACCTCTCCTGTGCTTTTAACTAGAAAACAAATCGGGCCCGTTGGCTGGTTGGTAGTCTAGTAGGTGGTTACATCGGTTCGTTTAATACAGGAAGAAGAATCTAGGAAAAATAAAAGGACTGATGCTGAACACAACTGCCATGGCTGCTTGGGTTCCCGCAGGTGCCGACTGCCTGATGGGGGTGTACCTGTTCTTCGTGGGCATTTTTGACATCAAGTACCGAGGACAGTATCAGAAGTACGCGCTGCTGTGGATGGAGAGTGTGCCCTGCCGCCTCCTGGGCTTCCTGGCCACGCTGTCCACGGAGGTCTCCGTGCTGCTGCTGACATTCCTGACCCTGGAGAAGTTCCTGGTCATCGTATTCCCTTTCAGCAATCTGCACCTGGGCAAGCGCCAGACTGCCGTGGTGCTCGCCGGCATCTGGGGGGTAGGGTTCCTCATAGCAGCCGTTCCCTTCACCAGTGAGGATTATTTTGGCAACTTTTATGGGAAAAATGGAGTCTGCTTCCCTCTTCATTACGACCAAGCGGAAGATTTTGGAAGTAGAGGGTACTCCCTTGGGATCTTCCTAGGTAAATTTTATTTTTCATTTCCCAGAGAGACACCAACATCTTTCTAGAAATGACACAGGCCATCAGATATGAATCTGTCCATTCAGAAAGCAAAGTTCTTGACATGCATTTCGTAGGTACTTTTTATTAAATATTTTAATGCCAAGATTTAGGGTGGAAAACAAAGACAGACTCTCAGGATCTTTTTTTTTAAGTCACCCTTGCATATTTATTTATTTATTTATTTATTTATTTATTTATTTATTTATTTATTTATTTTGCTTTTTGTTCATAGTGAGTGTGGCCTGGAAAAATTCTAAATTTTCAGTCCTGAAACCCTACCAAATTACTCAAACTCCTTTGAAATTTTTAAACAATTTAGTTACTACTTAAATAAATATTAATAAAATTCTAGAATTTTAATATTATTTTTTTGGTTTTTCAAGACAGGGTTTCTCTGTGTAGCTTTGGAGCCTATCCTGGCACTCACTCTGGAGACCAGGCTGGCCTCGAAGCCACAGAGATCTGCCTGCCTCTGCCTCCCTAGTGCTGGGATTAAAGGCGTGCACCATCAATGCCCGGATAATATTTTTAAATTAATATAAATGCACAAGCAGGCTGTCTAAATGCCTCCCAGATTTATTGCCTTTTGTAAACACAGCTCTTGAGGCCACTCAGCACAAATTCTTTTTAGCTTTCTTAATTCCCCGATTTTTTTTCCCTTAGAAACAATGATACTATATTGTCTGTTACAAATGAATGGCAGACTTAGACCTTGGCATTAATCTCTTTATTGTTATCGTGTAACACATTCCAACATTCTTAGTTGGAATGAAGATTGTTCCCACAGCCTTTTTTTTTTTTTTAACTAAAACATCATTTCCTTCCCTTCTTGCTCCCTCATTCTCCTCTCCTCATCAAGAAGCTCTTTGATGGTCTTTTAAAAATCATTTTCCTCTGCCTGTGTCTCCATCCACTGCTGTCACCTTAGTGTGAGACCTTGCCTCTGCACTGTGTTCTTCTGCCTCCTACCACCTATGATGTCACAGTGTCCCCTTCTCACATACATCTGCTTGCCAGCCCTTACAATAACTACCCTGGCTATGAAAACAACTGCTTCCCTCTCGTCTGAAACCGTCAATCCCCCAAACTACAAGGTCAAGTTCAAATGGGTCACTTAGAACTCATTCTGGGGCAATGCTGACCTCTGTTCCTATTTCTCCATCTATTCCTTCTCCTTTTCTGAAAAACAAAATTCTTTCTTTACTCCATTTTGGTAATTCTCCTCACATGTGTGTTCATAAGCATGTCCCTTCCAGGTTACTGTAGACTCTTTGTGCTTCCTCCAGGTTCTCTTCTTACAGCTCCTAGCACAGGTGAACCTCAAAGAGACCTTTATGTATGCGTCTGTGTAAACACATGCACATACCCACTACAGTCCACTCATGCCACATGCTCATGCTCACTACAGTCTATTCACACCACATGCTCATGCTCACTACAGTCTTCTCACACCACATGCTCATGCTCACTACAGTCTATTCACACCACATGCTCATACCCACTACAGTCTATTCACACCACATATTCATGCTCACTACAGTCCTCTCACGCCACATGCTCATGCTCACCAGTCTATTCACACCACATGCTCATGCTCACTACAGTCCACTCACACCACATGCTCGTGCTCACTACAGTCCTCTCACACCACATGCTCATGCTCACTACAGTCTATTCACACCACATGCTCATGCTCACTGCAGTCCTCTCACACCACATGCTCATGCTCACTACAGTCTATTCACACCACATGCTCATGCTCACTACAGTCTATTCACACCATATGCTCATGCCCACTACAGTCCACTCACACCACATGCTCATACCCACTACAGTCTATTCACACCACATGCTCATGCTCACTGCAGTCTACTCACACCACATGCTCATGCTAATTACAGTCCTCTCACACCACATGCTCATGCTCACTACAGTCTACTCACACCACATGTTCATACCCACTACAGTCTATTCACACCACATACTCATGCTCACCATAGCCTGCTCACACCACATGTTCATGCTCATTACAGTCCTCTCACACCACATGCTCATGCTCACTACAGTCTATTCACACCACATGCTCATGCTCACTACAGTCTATTCACACCACATGCTCATGCTCACTAGAGTCCACTCACACCACATGCTCATACCCACTACAGTCTATTCACACCACATGCTCATGCTCACTACAGTCTATTCACACCACATGCTCATGCTCACTACAGTCCTCTCACACAACATGCTCATGCTCACTACAGTCTATTCACACCACATGCTCATGCTCACTACAGTCCTCTCACACAACATGCTCATGCTCACTACAGTCCACTCACACCACATACTCATACCCACTACAGTCTATTCACACCACATGCTCATGCTCACTACAGTCCTCTCACACCACATACTCATGCTCACTACAGTCTGCTCACACCACATACTCATGCTCACTACAGTCTGCTCACACCACATGCTCATGCTCATGCTCACTACAGTCCACTCACTGGGTCAGTGATTTATTGTGCATCTTCTATGAGAAACACTGGACCCAGCTCTCACAGATATTAGAGACTAGAAAGTGGGATACAGACGCTCAGATGAGTTCTCATAGCACCATGGGTGAAGAAAGAGTACAGGATATCTCAGGAGAGAGAGACAGAGAAAGAGAGAGAGAGAGAGAGAGAGAGACAGAGAGAGACAGAGAGAGACAGAGAGAGACAGAGAGGCCCCATATCTGAGGACCAGGGAAAGCTTTGAAGGAGAAATGAAGTCCCAGGGATGTGGAGGCACAGCCAAGTGAAGACAGAGGATGGTGGGAGTAGAAGCTATGTTCCAGGAAAGGACCGTGGGTGCAGAGACCCAAAGCCAAGGGCCAGGCCCAATTGAAGTGCTAAAGAAGTTGAGTGTGGCTGTATTTTACAGCTAAGGCTGAGACTCTACTAAAATGGGCTAAGCACCTGTCACAGAACCATTTTACTTTATGCCAAGCTAAACTTTATGACGAGAGGCCTCAGGCAAACCAGGTTATAAAATTCTATTGTACCACAATGTAGTGAGAGTCCATGGACTAGGAAATGTTGTGGATAAAAATAACCTTGAATTTAAACCATGCTCCCTGCCATTACCAGTCTTCCACACAGTCTAAATTCAGATTAAGAATTTTTTTAGCAGTTCTGGAAACATATGCAAATTTTATGCTTATTAGAAAGAATTTGATAATCACTGTTTTGGATTTTCTTTTTATTGCATCAAGAATAAAGCAAGCTAAAGGAACAAGAAATTGATGTTATGGGAGATATCTGTGAAACTATTTGGCCCCGAAATAATGATTCATTTAATTGTAATTTTAACATCTTTATTTCTTTTCTAAGTTGAGTTTAAAGGGATCTGAACCACAATAGTTCAAATTACTGTAAGCAATCTAAGCAAAAGTAAACAAAAATGCATTTTTGCTTTATGTATTACATTTATTGAAAGGCCAAAACATAAAGAATAATGCTTCTGAGGCAATTATATTTATAACAAATTCTAAGATTCTTTTATTCGTATGTATAAGATAAGGAACTAAGATGGTTATCTACTTTTTGAGACATGCACTATAATTACAGCAATACCTTAAAGGCTGATGTTCCGGGAACTAAAAACAAAACTTTCTCTCTCTCCCTCTCCCTCTCCCTCTCTCTCTCTCTCTCTCTCTCTCTCTCTCTCTCTCTCTCTCTCTCTGTGTAAGAGAAAGCGTGTGTGAATGAGAGAAAGAGAGAGAAACAAGTGTGGTTTTGTGCTCTAGAAGAGCAGTCTTGCCAATTACAGTGGTGCATTCCTTTATAGCATTCAGGAAGCAAAGACAAGCAGATGTCTGTGAGTTCAAGGCCACCTAGGATTGCATAGTGTGACCTTGTCTCAGGAGAGAGAGACAGAGAAGAGAGAGAGAGAGAGAGAGAGAGAGAGAGAGAGAGAGAGAGACAGAGACAGAGACAGAGACAGAGAGACAGAGAGACAGAGAGACAGAGAGAGAGAGAGAGTTGTCATGATATTCCAGATATGAATTTCCAGGCCTAACTCTTCATAAAGAATTTATGCCTTTGAAATCCTTTTTTAGGGCTAATCAAAACCCAATTCTTGATTTTATTTCCTCAATTTGGGGAGTTCAGCTCCACACCTCTGAGCACACAGGAGAAGGTGTTTCTGGGAAACCCCCGTGCCAGGCACTGTGGTAACAGCCACATAGCTGATGCTGACTTCCTGCTTGAGATATAAAACTAGTGTGCTCTTCCTGACAGGTGTGAACTTGCTGTGATCTTTCTGACAAGTGTGAACTTGCTGTGCTTTTCCCAACAGGTGTGAACTTGCTGGCTTTCCTTATTATCGTGTTCTCCTATGTGGCCATGTTCTGCTCCATTCAGAAAACAGCCCTTCAGACTGCAGAAGTGAGGAACCACATTGGGAAGGAGGTGGCTGTTGCAAACCGGTTCTTCTTTATTGTGTTCTCAGATGCCATCTGCTGGATCCCTGTGTTTGTTGTTAAAATCCTGTCTCTCTTTCAAGTGGAGGTGCCAGGTGAGTCCCTTTCCTCATTCCCAGCTACGTTGTGTCTTCTTAGACCCTTTGTTTGACAAGGCCAGAGTCTGGAAGAGTGCCTTCCATATGGTAAATTCTCTGTAAGTACCTATGGTGTCAATTCAAAGAATTATCACTCCCACCTCAGTGTTTTATAATTAATATTCTAAGGTGGGAAATGCAGTGTGGTGCAGTACAGTGGGAAAGAATAAAAAATTAAAGCAAGAGAAAAATATCAGTTTGAGTATCTTGCTTCTACCTGAGCTGGCTAGTGGTCCTTAGCCAAGATATGAAAGATAGATAGATAGATAGATAGATAGATAGATAGATAGATAGATGAAAGATGGATAGACAGAAGATATATAGATGATTGATAGAAGATAGATGATAGGTGGGTTGATTTATAGATAGATAGATAGATAGATAGATAGATAGATAGATAGATAGATAGATACGTGTGTACATAAGTACATATATAGGCACATACTTAAATAGATAAATACATACATATGTACATAGGCACATATTTAGACAGATACATAGATAGACAGATGGATACATAGATTTCCTGGTTTCACTGGGACCTCTACATTAATTCCTGGGAACTAAAGGACACACAAAAGTATTCTGCGCAATTCCCCCATGATTCAGATGCTCCCACCCAGATAGAACCATCGGCCCTGTCCCATAGTCCTCACCATGAAACATCATATCAGGTTTTGAAGTGTTATGTGACTCATGCAAACACCCTAATGCAGCACACAATCCAATTCTTGGGGAATATTGCATTTCATTGGTTTAGATTTTCCCTGAAGTCCTTTCTAAGATTACAGCTGCTGGGAGCCACCCAGGGATTTATCCTCACTCTTAAACAGTACTGGGGATCATCTTCAGCTCACAGACTGGAAGCATGTCCACCTGAAGAACTGCTCAGAGTGGGAACTACATCTTAGTCATTATGACAGCCATGAGTCCAAAACATGGAAAGCCCCGAGGCACACGTGATTAACAGCTATGAAGAGCTCTTTTTCATAGGCCTGTGCAGTTATGTGAGGTCTGGTCAGATGCCCACTGTAAAATGTCACACAAGGGACAGTAGCCCTCTGGCTTATTCTTCACACCAAGCATGTGTGTCCATCAAGTCATGAAGGTGTGGAGTTGAGGAACAGGGAAGGTCAGGGATGAGCACTTGGGAGACTTCGCTGGTCTAGGCTAGCCAAGATATCTCTAGGATGTCTAGCCTCTGGTTCTTGCTTACCCAAGCAGTGTCAGGTATGGGTTCCCTCTTGTGGAATGGGCCTCAAATCAGACACTGGTTGGCTACTCCCATAAGTTCTGTGCCACCCTTGCTCTAGCTTATTTTGCAGGCAGGACAGATTGCAGGTCAAGGCTTTGTGGCTAGGTTTGTGTCCATATTTCTTTTTCCATAGCTTGCAGGGTACCTTTCCTTACCATAAAGACTAGAACATGGTGGGTGGGGGACTCCATGTAGGCACCGGCTTAACTTCTCCATGGTCAATAAGTTTGTGTGTGTTGTCCTTGGCAATGAGGCCTCACTGTTAGTTTATAGAGTGCAGCCTTTTGTCTTAGCAATGCCCTGAGTTGTTTGGGGATATCCATAGGACCCAGTTAGAAACAGCTCAATTGAATGCAATCCAGTACTGCCACTGGAAGCCTGCCCTGGCTACAAGAGGTGGCCAGTTAAGACTGTACCCCCATTACGTGGAGTCCTCATTAGGATCATCTTCATAGATCCCAAGTAGTTTCCATACCATCCCCCAAATGCCTACCAATTCCAGCCATCTCTTTCTCTGCATTCCCTCCCTCCACCTCAACTCATCCCCTCTGTAATCCCCCCATCCCCACCCACCCCTGTCTGCCCATAAAATCTATTCTATTCCCCCCCAGGGAGATCCTTGTGCCCCGATCCCTGCCTCCAAATCCCTCCTCTTTACCTAACCTTTCTGGGTCCGTGAATTACAGTTTGGTTATCATTTACTTAGTAGTTAATATCTGCATATAACTGAATACGTGCCATATTATCTTTCTGGGTCTGGTTTACGGCACTCAGTATGATTTTTTTCCAGTTGCATCTGATTTCCTGTAAATTTCATGATGTCGCTTTTTTTAAACTGCTGAGTAATATTCCATTGTGTAAATGTACTACATTTTCTTTATCCATTCTGTTAGGGACATCTAGGTGGTTTTTAATTTCTGGCTATTACAAATAAAGCCAAAATGAATATGGTTGAGCAAGTGTCCTTTGGGTAGGAAGCAGCATCTTTTGGGTATATGCCCAAGAGTGGTATAGCTGGATCTCGAAGAAGATTGATTCCCAACTTTCTGAGGAATCACTATATTGATTTCCATACTGGCTATTAAAGTTTGCACTGCCACTAGCAATGGAGGAGTGTTCCCCTTGTTCCACATCCTCAACAGCATGAGCTGTCTGTCGTGTTTTTAATCATAGCCATTCTGACCAGTGTAAGATGGAATCTCAAAGTCATTTTGATTTGCATTTCCCTGATGACTGAGGATGTTAAACACTTCTCTAAGTGTTTCTCAGACATTTGAGAGTCCTCTATTGAGAGTTCTCCTTTTTGATCTGTTCTCCATTTTTAACATTGGATTATTTGGTTTTTGATATCTAGTTTCTTGAGTTCTTTCTATATTTTGGATGTTAGTTCTCTATCGGATGTGGAGTTGGTGAAAAACTTTCCCATTCTTTAGGCAGATGATTTGTTTGAATGATGGTGTCTTTTGCCTTACAGATGCTTTTCAGTTTCATGAGGTCCTATTTACTAATTGTTGATTTTAGTGCCTTTGCTATTGATGCTCTGTTCAGAGAGTCATCGCCTGTGCCAATGTGTTGAAGGCTATTCACCACTTCCTCTTCTATCGGGTTCAGTGTATCTCATTTTATGTTGAGGCCTTTGATCCACTTGGACTTGAGTGTTGTGCAGGGTGATAAATATGGATCTATTTGCATTCTTCTACATGCAGACATCCAGTTTGACCAGCACTATTTGTTGAAGAGGCTGTCTTTTTTCTAATGTGTCTAGTTTCTAGCTTTTCATCAAAAATCAGATGTGCAGAGGTGTGTGGATTTGCATCTGGGTCTTCAATTTGATTCCATTAATCAATGTATCTGTTTTGTACCAATATCATGCAGTTTTTATTACTATGGGTCTATAGCACAACTTGAAATCAGGAATGGTGGGACACTCAGAAATTCTTTCACTGTTCAGGATTGTTTTAGCTATCCTGGGTTTTTGTTTTTCCATATGAAATTGAGAATTGTGTTGGAATTTTGATATGGATTGCATTGAATCTGTAGGTTACTTTTGGTAAGATGACAGTATTTATTACATTAATCTTACCAGTCCAAGGGCATGGGAGATCTTTCTGTCTTCTGTTATCTTCTTCAAACCTTGAAGTTTTTAATCACACAAGTCTTTCACTTGCTTGGCTACAGTTATCCTCAAAATATTTTACATTATTTTAGACTATTGTGAAAGGTGTTTCTATGATTTCTTTCTCAGTCCATTTGTCATTTTATATAGAAGAGCTACTGATTATTTTTTCAGCCACTTTTCTGAAAGTGTTTGTTAGCTCCATATCATATCATATCAGCTGCAAGTAAAGATAATTTGACTTCTTCCCCTTCCAATTTGTATCTCCTTGATCTCCTTCAGCTGTCCTATTGCTCTAGCAAGTTGCAAGTGCTATATTGAGTAGATATAGAGAGAGTGGACAGCCTTGTCTTGTTTCTGATCTTAGTGGGATTTCTTTGAGTTTCTCTCCACTTAATTTGATGTTTTCTATAGGCTTGTTGTAAATTGACTTTATTATGTTTAGGTATGTCCTTTGTATCTCTAATCTCTCCAGTACTTTTATCATGAAAGAGTATTAGATTTTGCCAAAGCCTTTTCTATATCTAATGAAATAATCATGTGGGCTTTTTCTTTTAGTTTGTTTATATGGTGGGTTACATTTATTAATTTTTGTGTATTGAACCATCCCTAAATCTCTGGGATGAAGCCTAGTTGATTATGGTGGATGATCTTTTTTGATGTGTTTTTGTATTCAGTTTTCAAGTATTTTATTGAATAATTTTGCATCTATGTTAATAAGGAAAATTGGTTTGTAATTCTCTTTCTTTGTTGAGTCTTTATATGATTTGGATATTAGGGTAACCATGGTCTCATAAGATGAATTGGGCAATTTTCCTCTGTCTTTATTTTGTGAAATAATTTGAGGAGTATTGGCATTAACCCTTCTTTGGTAGTCTAGTAAAATTCTGTGCTAAAACCATCTGGCCTTGGGTTGGGGGGGTTGTTTTTTATTTTTGTTAGGGTGTTTTGTTGCTGTTGTTTGTTTGTTTTGTTGGGAGAATTTTAATGGCTGCTTCTATTTTACTAGAAGCTATAGGTCTATTTAAATTGTTCAACTGATCTTGTTTTAACTTTGGTAAGTGGTACCTATCAAGAAAATTATCCATTTCTTTTAGATTTTCCAATTTGATGGAGTACAGGTTTTTAAAGTATGTCTTTATGATTCTCTGGACTTCCTTGGTGTCTGTTGTTTCTGATTTTGTTAATTTGGATGTTCTTTCTGCCTATTAGTTGGTTTGGATAAGGGTTTGTCTATCTTGTTGATTTTCTCAAAGAATCAACTCTTTGTTTCAGTGATTCCTTGTATTGTTTTCTTTATGTCTGTTTTGTTGGTTTGAGCCCTCGGTTTGATTATTTCTCACTGTCTACTCCTCTTGGTATGCTTACTTCTTTTTGTTGTAAAGCATTCAGGTGTGCTGTTAAGTCACTTGTGAGAGATTTCTTCAATATTTTTATGTAGGCACGTAGTGCTATGAACATTCTTAGCACCACTTTCATTGTGTCCTGTAAGTTGGGATGTGCTGTGCATTCATTTTCATTGAAGTCTAGAAAGCCTTTAATTTCTTTACTTCTGCCTTGATTCATTTTTCATTCAGTGAAGAGTTGTTCATTTTCCAAGAATTTGTAAGCTTTCTGTTGTTTCTGTAGTTGATGATATCTAAGTTTAGTCCATGGTGTCCTGATAGGATGCAGGGAGCTATTTCAATTTTCTCATATCTGTTGATACTTGCTTTGTGACCAAGAATATGATCAATTTTGGAGAAAGTTCCATGAGGTGCAGAAAAGAAGGTATATTCTCTTGTGTTTGGGTGATAAGTCCTGTATATGTCTCTTAAGTCCATTTGGTTTATAACATCTGCTATCTCCAGCATTTCTCTGCTTAGTTTTTGTCTGGATTACCTATCCATTGGAGAGAATGGGATATTGAAGTCTCCCACTGACAGTGTGTGAGTGTCAATATGTGTTTTAAGCTGTAGTAGTGTTTCTTTTACAAAAGTGGGTACCGTTATATTTGGGGCATAGATGTTAAGAATTGAAATGTCATGTTGGCGGATTTTTCCTTTGATGAGTATGTAGTACCCTTCCCTATCCCTTTTGATTCATTATGGTTTGAAGTCTATTTTAGTAGCCAGCTTATTTTTTTGGTCCATTTTCGTAGACTATCTTTTTCCAATCCTTTATTCTGAGGTGATGTTTATCCTTAATGTTGAGGTGTGTTTCTTGGATGCAGCAGAAGGATGGATCCTGTTTTTGCATCCATTCTGTTATTTTGTGTCTTTTTATTAGGAAATTAAGACTATTGATAACCAATGGCTGTTAATCATTGTTATTTTGTTGGTGGTGGCTGTGTGGGAGGTAGTGGTGGGTGTGTTTTTTCCTTCTTTTGATTTTCTCATGTAAGGTTATTTATTTCCTGTGTTTTCACAAGTATAGTTAACCTCCTTGGGTTGGGGTTTTCTTTTTAGCACTTTCTATAGGGCCAGATTTGTAGATAGATTAATTTGACTTTGTCATGTAATATCTTATTTTTTCCATCTATGATTATCAAAAGTTTTGTTGGGCATAGTAGTCTGGTCTGGCATCTCTGGTCTCTTAAGGTCTGCAGTACATATATACAGGTCTTTATGGCTTTCAGAGTCTCTATTGAGAAGTCAGGTGTAATTCTAATAGATCTGCCTTTATATACTACTTGATATTTTATTTGCAGCTCTTAATATTCTTACTTTGTTCTGTATATTTAGTGTTTTGATCATTATATAGCTAGGGAACTTTTTCTGTCTAATATATTTGGTGTTCTCTATGATTCTTGTATGTTTATAGACATCTCCTTTAGGTTACGAAAATTTTCTTCTATGATTTTGCTGAAAACATCTTCTGGGCCTTTGAGCTGGGTTTGTTTTCCTTCCTCTGTAATTATTATTCTTGGGTTTGGTCTTTACGTGGTGTCCCAGATTTCCTGGATGTTTTGTATCAGGAAATTTTTAGCTTTGACATTTTTTTGACTGGTGTATCAACTTCTATTATATCTTCAATGCCTGAGATCCTTGCTTCCATCTCTTGTATTCTGTTGGTGAAGCTTGCCTCTGCAGTTTCTGTTTGCAATCCTAAATTTTTCATTTCCAGAATTACCTCAGTTTGGGTTTTCTTTATTGGTTCTATTTCCAATTTCAGGTTTTGAACAGTTTTATTTATTTCCTTACAACTGTTGGTTTGTGTTTCCTGGATTTCTTTAAGGACCATTCCTCTTTAAGGACCTCTATCATATTCATAAAGGCTATTTTAAGATCTTTTTCTTGTGCTTCAGCTATGCTGGAATATTCAGGACCTGCTGTGATAGAGTTGCTGGGCTGTAGTGGGGACATATTGCCCTGGCTGTTGTTGTGGTTTTTTGCTGGTATCTTGGCTTCTGGGGTCTAGGTGCTAATTTCTGAATTTGTGTTTGTTGTTTGGGTGGTTTTTCCTTGGTTTCAGTTTCCTCTCTGGATTTTTGGGGAGTGTGATGGCTGTGTATTACCTGTTTTCCTGGCCTGCGCACCTGATGTGTTCACACGCTGGTGTTGGGGACTGGGAAACTGGGATGAGTTGGGGGAAAGAAGGTTGGAGAGGAAGGTCTTTGTGATCTGCTGGGGATGGGGTCAAACAGGAAAGGGAGACTACAGCAGGTTTCCTGCTAGAGAGATGGAGATGAGACTGGGGATGGGAGGACCTCAGGAGCAGGGGAAGTATGGGTCTACCTTCAGCCTACTTGTTGCCCTGGAAGGAGCTTCCTGTGGGTTAGCGGGTGATGCCTGCTGGAGTTGGGGTCTGGGATACAGCGACTAGTGGTGGGAGGAAGGTTAGAAGGGGAAGATTTGTGAGCTCCACAGGAAATGATATTTGCAGGGCAGGCAGGGAAGGCTGCTACAAACGTTCTGCTGCCAAGCAGGGGCAGGGGTTGGGTAGGGGGAAATTGGGGGGTTGAGTCTGGGTAGACAGAAAGAGAGGAAAAGGTCTGCAGGCAGCCTACCTGGTTTTCTGTCAGGCATGGCCTGTGGTTTAGCAGAGAGTGCCTGCTGGAGTTGGGGCCTGGGATACAGCGACTAGTGTAGAGGGGAGGGGAGGAGGGGATGGTCTGTGGAACCATCTGGAGATGGGGCTGTTGGAGCTGGGGCTCTGTTGCAGTGCTAGGGAAGGGGATTGAGTCTGGGGGAACAAAGAGGGAGGAAGCACTTTCTATTCCTTTTCATACTCCATTTCCTTCTCCAGGTACAATCACTTCCTGGATAGTGGTTTTTTTCCTTCCGGTAAACAGCGCCTTGAACCCCATTCTCTACACTCTCACCACCTCCTTTTTTAAGGACAAGTTGAAACAGTTGCTGCACAAGCATCGCAGGAAATCGATTTTCAAAGTCAAAAAGAAAAGCTTATCCACCTCCATTGTGTGGACCGATGACTCCTCACTTAAACTTGGAGTTTTGAACAGAATAGCCCTCGGGGACAATATAATGAAGCCAGTTTCCCCATAGTGGCTCTGGATCATGGGACTTTGAGGGAACTACCTAAAACAAGGTACAATTTGGGGAAGATGGCGTCTGAGACGGTTTCCATCTTGGCCAGCAGCCACCCTTTCAGCACCAGGGACACTGTGGAATGGCTGTTGACCCTGCATTCTGGTGACAGCTCTACAACCCATTGACCAAACAGAACTGCACCGAACACCTCCCCTCTTCACCTGCCCAGACCTGGCATGCACAAGTGAATCTATGTAGGCTGACATATGGTGGATCTCCAGGTAGCCAGCACTGCCTGCCTACCCATGAGTTTCCACAAGTAGGCACGGCCATGGCCTTCTTTTTCATCAAGTCATTCAGTCCATGAGTCAGGACATCCATGACATCTTCCAGTGTGGCCATTGTGACACAGAATGTACGTCTTTTTCCTTGCCCTTTCAGCGGCAAATGAGCCATCAACACCTGGCTGATGTGATGCCCCCAACAACTTTTGCAGGCTGCTGGAATAGTAACCTTGCACCTGGTTCTCCACACCAGTTTATCATGCCTTACACGACCAGACCAGCGGGAGGCATGCTGCAGGAGCTAGAGCCAGTCCCCTCTTGACTTCTACTAAGCTTCTATTTAAGCTCAGAAAAAAATGGAGATCTTAGATGCTTTTCCTAAAGTTACCCAGGGAGTAGAGGAAAATCAGGCACCCAAACAGTTATAAGTTTCAAGTGTTTTAGAACAGTATTTCTATTGCGGGTAAATTATCTCTTCACTTAACACAGAGACAAGGAAAGTTAAAAAGAGACAAAGAAGACTGACTGCTCTGATCTAGGGCCATTTGCTTAGTTGCGCAAACTCCCATCTCCACACAAAAGGGTCAAATTTGTGTTGTGAAAGTGAAAAATGTTTATGAAGACTGGGACATTTTTATACTGAAAGTTTATATAAGGGGGAAAGAATACTATGAGTAAATTTCTATTTTGCATTTGTCTGTATGCTGTTTGGAGCTTGACAAAGAATGTGGGTGGGTTTGGTGACGGCTGAGTGTGTTTCCTCAGGTAAGCAATGGCACACAGTGCTGTGTCTCACCTTACATTTCTCTTCTTCCCCTTGCCAAAGTGTGAAGCAGTAAATGAATTTCATCACCTCCTCTCCCTTCTTTCTGAGTCCCTTGGAAGAAACAAAATGCAGCCATCTATCTCAACACACCATCTGTGTTAAGGGCATCTTCCTTTGAAGAAAAGAGCACACCCACAAAAGTCAAGGGAAGCCTCAGACAGTAGTCTAGAAAGACTAAGTGCTTTTTATTTCATTCTTGGATCTCAATTCTTTTTACTACCAGGATTGTTTATGCCCACCACAATGTCAAAAATGCCTGCATTTTGGTCACAGGCTACCTGGTTAGTTTTTGTCAACCTGACAAAAGCCTAGCCTGGACCACAAACCAAACACACTTGGGAAGAAGGAATCACAGCTGAATTGCCTCCATCAGATTGGGCTGTGGGCATGTCAGTGTGGCATTTTCTTAATTGCTAATTGATATAGGAGGGCCTAGTCCACTGAGGACAGTGCCACCTTGAGCAGACAGGCCTGGGTTATATAAAAATATAGCTGAGCTAGCCAGGAGGTGGGGAAAGGGAGACAGAGAGGGGTGTGGAGGAGCAGCCAAGCAAGGCAGTGATCATTATCTCTCTGTGGTCTGCTTCAGTTCCTGCCTCCAGGTTCCTGCCTTGAGCTCCTGCCTTGGTGTCCCTCTATGATGAACTATAACCTGTAAGCCAAAGTAACCCTCTCCTCCCCAAGTTGCTTTCGGTGGTGATGTTTATCACAGCAACAGAAAGGAAACTATGACACAGGTTTTAAATGAAATTACCCAGATTTGAGCTTTATCTACAGGCAATGGCAGCAGTACACATTTCTCCTCCATCTTTAGGCCACTACTCAGATCCTTTCATGCAGGCCCTGTAGCATGGGAAAGCCACACAGCTTCTCAAGGGTCCTCTGGTGCCAGATTGAATCCATGTTTGCTGATTCTTTACCTCCTGTAGCACCCTCTATTTAGGGAGCGGTGTGCAGAACTGCAGGATGACCCACACTAGTGAGCAGTGTGCAGAGATTCAGGATGACCCACACTAGTGAGCAGTATGCAGAGATTCAGGATGGCACACACTAGTGAGCAGTGTGCAGAGCTGCAGGATGGCACACACTAGTGAACAGTGTGCAGACCTACAGGATGACAAAACAGACATGAGACCTGAAAGACTTTTAACAAATACACATAAACTAGAATCTCAGCTTCTAGCACCAACCAGGAACATGTGTGTGGTGTGGAGATACATTGTGTGAGAGGCTTTTTGCACAGCACTAATGGACACGAGCTGTCTTATTGCCAGGAGTGGACCTACAGTGGTGTGGATGAGAATGGCCTCCATTGGCTTACACGCTGGGTTACCAGTTGGTGGAACTGTTTGGGAAGAACAAGGAGGTGTGTCACTGGGGACAGGCTGTGAGAGTTCAAAGCCCTTGCCAGTCCCAGCTAGTGCTCTTTTCTCTTCCTCCTGCTTTGGATCAGATGTGAGCTCTCAGATACTGCTTCAGTATCATGTCTGCCGGCTGCTTCCCCACCGCCGCCGCCTGTCAGGATGATCATGGACACTAACACTGTAGAACTGTGAGCCTCCAGGTTACACACTTTCTTGTTTAGGCTGCCTTGGTCAAGGTGTTTTGTCATGGCAATAGAAGAGTAACCAAGATCTCAGCACTTTGGAGACCAAAGTGGGGGAACCACAAATTGAAGACTAGCCTGTGCTATTGGTTGGGGACTGGAGGAAAAGAGGGAGGGAGAGATAGAGAAGGAAAGAAGAGAGGAAATCAAAATATTGAAGGAGTTTCTGCTTTCTCTTTCCCTTGTGAGTAAGGAAATCATCACCAGTCCCTCTCTTTGTATTTTTATTTATGTTTGCATGTTTCTTACTAACATAGGTCTTTTGTCAGACATTCCATTGATACAAATAGCACATTTAATAATGCTAATATTTATTTCTAAGGCTATCCTTTTATTTTAATTTACTTATTTTAACCTTGAATCTGGTTTTATTTTATTTCTTATTGGAAATAGTTTTTTCATACAATATATTCTGATTGTAGTTCCTGTCTGCAGCTCCTCCCTGCTCCTCCTCACCTCCCCACCCACCCAAATCCACAGTTTTTCTTGCTCTCTCTCATTACCAAGCACTCATCTAAAGAAAGAAAGGAAGAAAAAACTAATAAAATAAGATGAAAACAAACAGATAAACAAAGAAATGAAGAAAATGCAGGAAACATATATAGATGCAGAGACACATACGCTGGCAGGCACAGAAATACCATAAAAACACAATATTGGGAATTACAACATATATAAGCAACAGACCTGTAGGGTAAAAAAAAATGCCCAGACAATAAACAAACAAAACCATCCAAAAATACCATTGAGTTCATTTTGTGTTGGCCATTTACTGCTGGGAATAGGGCCGGGTCTTAAGAGTGATTTGTATACCCAGTGATACTCTGTTGAAGACAACTAATTTTTCATTTGCAAATGGTTATCAAATGGAGATAACTTCTGGGTTAGGGATGGGGGCCTGTGTCCATTCCCTCCTGAAGCTCTGGGACCCCATCTGGCTTGACCTATGCAGGTCCTGTGCATGCTGCCACAGCCTCTGTGAGTTCGTATGTACATTGGTCCTGTTGTGTTTAGACGGCCTTGTTTCCTTGGTGTTCTCCATCCTCTCTGGCTCTTACATTCTTTCTGCCTCCTCTCATTGAATACAGAGAAGTCAAACTGGTACCTAGAGCCTTCATCCCTACTAACTAGTGTTCAGGGTCCTGGAAAGCACTCTGCACTCTACCTAAGAAGAAAGGTAAACACCGAGCCACCTACAGACCCTGTGATCTACAATCATGACTAGATATGCTAAGTGCTGTAGTGGCACAAGGATTGTGGGAGTAACCAACCAATGTCTGATTGACGTCTGGTTGTACTTAAGGCCCACTCCATGAGGTAGAACCCATCTCCAACATTGCTTGGATGGACAAGAACCTGAGACTAAACAGGCCAAGTACCAAACACTACTGTTCTGCTAAAGGAACATAACAATAAAATGACTCCTAACAACATTCTGCTATGCTCATAGATCAGTATCTTGCTCAACCATCATCACAGAAGCTTCCTCCTGCAGCATATGGGAATAAACGCAGAGACCCACAGATGGACAATGTGCAGAGAATGAGAAAACTTGGAATACTCAGTCACAAATGGGACGTCTCCATCAGTTTCCTTTCCTCGTGGCTCAGGGAACCCTGTAGAGGAGGAGGCTGGCTTTTTGTTCCTTGTATAAACAATCCATACTGTTACAAGCATTGAGAAAACTCTCAAAAGCACAAAGACTACAGGAATCACCATCAATATTTCCAGTTTTTCAAAACATTCTTTAGGTTGGTAAATAATCTTTGTACTAAAACAACAAAGCCAAACCATATGCATTAAACCTGACAAAGGCACAGTCTCAAATCTGCCAAGGCTTTTCTACAAGCTTGTTACTTCCTGTCGGGAGGCTGGGGCTAGGAGACTAGGGTTGTGGGCACAGTAGCCTTAACCTTGATTTCTATGCTGTTTTCTCTTTAACTCATCCTCCGTCCCCAACCAACACATCTGGCTTGCATCCAGCTAGCCACCCCAGGCCTCTGTGTGGTTAAGTGGGAGAGGCCACTTTCTCCACATCTGGGTCTCAGTGTCCGTGACAGAGGCTAAAATGTCCACTGACCTGACTTTCATAGACAAAATGGGGCCATTCTTTTCAGTGATTTAGGGAGAAAGACACCCAAGTTCTAAAGAAATGCTTCCTAAATTTGATAAACTGCCTGAAACCTGGCTACTCACAACACATTGTGGAAGGGGCTCCAGGATTCTTCCCCCATAAAGCCCATACAGGAGGCATAGATTACAAGGGAAGAAACTGAGGACAACCAGGGCAAGCTATGGTAGTGCAGAGCCCGGAACTGAAGTCCTCTAAAACCTCCGCAGGTCATTCCAACCCACAGTGACAATACCTAATTCCCAACCAGCCATGACAGGAGGGAGGCTCATCTAGACCACCAGAGAAGCAATAAACACTTTTTCTTTTTATGTGTATGTGGGAATGTATGTCACATATGTGTGGGGGCCTGTGGACTCCAGAAGAGTCAGATCCCCTGGAGTTACATTCAGGAGGGGTTGTGAGCCATTTGATATGGGTGTTGGGACTCAAACTCAGATCCTCTGGAAGCATAATATGTGATCTTAATCACTGAACCATCTCTCAAGCCTGATCCAGGAACACATATTGCTTATCAATTCTCTGTATTTGAGGGACTGTAGCAGTGGAGCTTGAATCAGTATTGTGATAGGAATCGAAAACCATCTCCTGCTACAGCAAAACACATTTGGGGCAATGAAACTCAGGGTCAGAAGAAAACTCAGCTTCAGTTCAACCTGCTACGGAATTGAGAGAAATCTCTTGGAGCTGCTTCCTTGGGTGGTGACTGGATTTCCTCAAAACTACGTTAGGTAAACACATCTATTCGCTCTCTGGCAATCCCTATCGTGTGTATTTAGATAAAAACCACACACTAAGGGGCTGCAGAGAGAGCTCAGCAGTTAAGAGCACTGGCTGCTCTTACAGAGGACCAGAGTGCCTTCCCAGCACCCACATAGTAGTTCACAACCATGTGTAACTAAAGTTCAAAGGGATATGATGTCCTCTTCTGACTCTGTGAGTACCAGGCATGCAGGTGATGAATGTATTTACATTCAGGAAAACATTCGTAGGCATAAAACAAAAATAAACCTTTTTTTTTTTTTTCGTTTTTCAAGTCAGGTTTCTCTGTGGCTTTGGAGCCTGTCCTGGAGCTAGCTCTTGTAGACCAGGATGGTCTCGAACTCACAGAGATCCATCTGCTTCTGCCTCTGCCTCCCGAGTGCTGGGATTAAAGGTGCGCAGACTGCCCATGTGTTAAGCATGTAAAGGTTGACTTAGAGCACAGGATCACTCAGTTGTTAACTTCCTTCAGCTATCACATGCTCTTCAGGAAAACTTAAAGCCATGTGTGGCACAGACCTACATCACAGCTATTTGGGAAGCAGAGGCAGGCAGAGCGTGAGTTCTAAGCCAGTCTGGGCAATTTGTAAGAGCGTGTCCATCTTTTGTTTTCTTGGTGCCAGGGATTGAACCCAGGGCCCTGGACATGCTTGGTTGTCTCAATTACTGTTCTATTGCTGTGACCAAACACCATGACCAAGGCAACTTATAAAAAAAAGCATTGAACTGGGCTTACGGTTCCAGAGGGTTAGAGTCCGTGGGTGGGAGACAGGCACAGCATCACGAACAGCTGAGCTCACATCTCGTTCTGCATATAGGATGCAGAGGGAAAAACACAGGGGTTGTGGGGTCTTTTGAAACCTCAAAGCTTGCCCTCAGCGATACATCTCCTCTAACAAAGCCACACTTCCTAATCTTTCCCACCAGCTGGGGACCGAGCACTCAAGCCTGTGAGCCTGTGGGGGCATTTTCATTCAGACTTCCACAGTAGGCAAGCATGTACCCACAGGCCTTGATGGCCATTTATGAACTTCACTGAGAAATAACACCACTGTTCTGTGTACATTCCTATCCTCCCCACTGAGAGTCAGCTACATTTATGACTGTATGTAATAGTTCACTTTATAATCCCAGCACTTGGGAAGCTGGGACAGGAAGATTGCCGTGAGTTCAAGTCCAGGCTGGGATACATAGAAAGATTCTATCTCAAAAAAAAATTGTGATACACTGCTACGTATTTAATCAATGGGTTTAAGACCTATATAACTATTTTTCACAGGCTAGAAAACTTGATTTTTTTATTTTAATTTTGGGTTTTGTTTGCTTGTTTGTTTGTTGTGGTTTTTCAAAACAAGATTACTCTGTGTAGCTTTGGAGCCTGTCCTGGAACTCACTCTGTAGAACCAGGCTGGCCTTGAACTCACAGAGATCCGCCTGCCTCTGCCTTACAAGTGCTGAGATTAAAGGCGTTTGCTGCCACCACTGCCTGGCGAAAACTCTTAATTTTAAAAATAAAAGATCAGGCTGGAGACAAGTGATGAAGATGCAGATAGCTATAAAATCCCTCTCAAAGAACCCCAAGTCAGGGAGGGTCAGTCTGGCATGTCATGGCCCTCGGGTGAGGGACACCTAGGAGTCAGCTGAGAATAGAAGAGCAGGTTGCTGGGAGCCAAAGCCTGCAGCAGTAGAGGCTCCACCAGAAAGTGCATGGGAAGCCCTTGGCGGCTGAGAACAGATACCATAACTGAGAATAACCCTGGACTTTGCTATGTCTGAGCCAAGGCCCTCAGATAGGTCAGCCTCAGCTAGTCGATGTGGAAAAGTCTGGAGCTCCAGCAGTGTGGTGATACTGCAGTTGTCTCCCTCCAACAGGGTGATCAGCACTGGTTAGTGAGAGAGCCCTGAAAGCACAAAGACGGGTTTTCCACCTCCCAGCTTTGTGGTTGCCTCCCATATTTACTCTGCACTTGGAGGACAGCCATCTCCAGGCTAAAACATCAGCCACCCCAGAGGACGCGGTGTCTCAGGAGAGTCTGCAAGCTAGCCTAACATGGAGACTGCAAAGTTACGTGTGGCCAGCAGAGGCCTCTAGTGGGCCGAAAAGAAAGGTGGCCAAGGTGAAGACAGCACGGTGGGACATGAGGCTCCTGTCCATGAGCAACTGAAGGACGGAATAACCATAGAAAGACAAGAGCCCACAAGTTCTTCCCGTGCTGTGTAGGCTCTGTTTTTCCAGAACAAGCTGCCTTAGACTTTTTTATTCTACTGTTTGTGACCCCACTTTTACTTTTATTGCAATTTCATCAGTATTGACACTATAGCATGCTTTAAATTTTTAATGCTTTTCTTATTCCCCTACATTCTTCTAATTCCATTTACTGGTTTTATTTGTTATTGGCTAATGCTTTTTCTTCTCAATTTCTCTGTGTCCTGGTATTTTAGCATTACCTCACTGGTTATTACTTTTAATTTCCCTTCTCACATTTTTTTCAGGGATTTTTTTAACCTTTTTATTATCAGACAATATTTATTCTGTTTATACATGTATGATATACATCTGTTTGCATGTGTTCTTGTGTGTGTAGGTCATGAAACTATAAAAGGGACCGTGATAGGATAGAGAGAGATCTTAAGGGAGGGGAGAGGAAGCGAGGAGGATTAAGCACATATGATGGATGCCATAGCAAATGGAGGAATATTGGGAGGCAGCCAACAAGAGAGCCCTGGAAATAATGGGGAGGGAACAGGTTAAAATGCTGTGTGTGGACACCTTTAAAATGCCACCAGTGAATACTCTGCATGATGACTCAAAGAAAGAAAAAGAAACAGGGTTTCTTCCCAACTGCTTTATTTTAATCTGAAGACAACAACATATATAAAGTTCTTGCTTTTGTTATTTTATACAGTACTGATCAGAATGCTCAAATACGGGGAGGCAGAGGCAGGCAGATATCTGTGAGTTCGAAGCCAGCCTGGTCTACAAGAGCTAGTTCCAGGGCAGCCTCCAAAGCCACAGAGAAACCCTGTCTAGAAAAACCAAAAAAAAAAAAAGAAAGAAAGGAAGAGAGAGAGAGAGAGAGAGAGAGAGAGAGAGAGAGAGAGAATGCTCAAATACGGCTGTTTAACGTACAAGTCCTTGTTAAGTGTAGTGGTTCATGCTTATATTCCTAGAACGTAGAGCTGATGCAGGAGGATTGCTGTGAGTTTGTTGCCAATATGGATTACACCAACTGTTCCTGCCAGGCTGGACTCCAGGGTGAAAACCTGTCTCAAAACACAGTAAAGGTGTGAGACCCTGGCTGAAGCTGTGGCTCTACGGTAAAGTTCCTGCCTACCATGTGTGAAGCCCTGAGTTCCAGCCCCGGCACCAACAAGTAAACAAACCCACACAAGTCCTTCCTTTAGCCAATGTGTTTGTACCACCTGTCACTCCAGGTCTTGGGGAGGCTGAGGAAAGAGGAACATGAATTTGAGGTCAGTGTGTATTACATGCTGACTTCATGACCATCTGAACTATGTAGCGAAGGTTAGCTACAAGGTTAGCCTGGGCTACATAACAAAGTGCCATCTGAAATTTAAAAAAAAAATCATTGTTGACAGAGATTTCTGTCCCATGTGGTCCTGAGGCTGTTTAGTTCCAAATAAATACAGAGAGGCTTATATTAATTATGAACTGTTTGGCCGATGGCTCAGGCTTCTTATTGGCTAGCTTTCTCTTAATTATTAACTCATTTCTACTAATCTGTGTATTTCTATGTGGTATTGGCTTAGTGGTGATTCACCAGGTCTCTTTCTTCCTCATCAACTACAGGGCAACCCTCTGACTCCACCTACTTACTGCCTTCCCTATCCCTGTTTAGATTTCCTGCCTGGCTACATCCTGCCTGTCCATTGGCTGAAATAGATTCACTCATCAACCAATAAGAGGAACAGATATTCACAGCATACAAAAGGGCATCCCCCATCAAGTCATTAAGTAAAAGAAGCACCAGGAGCAATGACAAAGAGCATGAGGTTCACAGGAGATTAGCAGACTCTACTGAGGAGGATTTACAGACTGAAACATTAGTGCTGATTGACTCCTCTTTTTTTGTATTTTGTTAGAAGCCTCAGAGACAAATATTCTGTTGTCTTTGAGGCAGGAATCTTCCCACCTGGCTCTCATTCTGCAGCTTGTAGTCTTCCTCCTTATGAATTTTTAAAAGATTTCTAAATGCTTATTATGAGTGTCTATGTGAGTGTATGGCACATGTATGCAGTGCCCATGGATGCCAGAAGAGGGCGTTAGATACCCTGGCTGGGGTTACTGCGGTGTTGGTGCTGGGAACTGAACTTGGTTCTTTGGGGAGAGTGAGCGGCGGGAAGCATGCTTGAATGGTGAGCCTTTTCTACAGCTCCTTCTACAACAGCCAACAAGAAAAAGTTGGACATAAGGTTTGACTCTAAAATAAGAATCTTTTTAAGAAACTGAATCGCTCCTTTGGGGCTGGAGAGATGGCTCATTGGCAGTTGGGAGCACTAGCTGCTCTTCCAAAAGACCTGGGTTTGGTTTCCAGCACCCATAAAGGGCAGACCACAACTGGCTATAACTCTAGCTCCATACTTGATGGTGCAGTTCTGGAGGCTTGGGAATTGGAATTTTAAAACTCTGCACTCATAGCTGGATTTGGTGGCTCATAGCTATAATCCCAGAATTTGGATATCTGAGGCAGGAGGATTACAAGATGACAGCTAACATGGGCTGCTAGCAAAACCCTGTGTTAGAAAACAGCTGTGTGTACATGCAGAGCTGATGTGCACTCTGTCTCCAGTAGGGTATGTGGTCTACAGATCGCTCATATGTATTCCATCAGATCCATGACAAGACAATGATTAGACAGAAAGGCTACCCGGAAGGCAGTGGGGAAGCTGTTCTCATACACACTACAGTGTCCGGAGTGAGACAAACCAAATCAGTCTAGAGAGGAGCATGCCACCCCAAACCTAGCATGACTACTAGGAGTTTTATGAATTAAGGTGCAAAATGTGCATTCCGTGCTTAATTTTCTTTCATTCAAGTTCTTCTTTTTTATTAACTGATGTTTTACATTCCTATCCTGGTCCCCCCCCCACTCCCTCCTACAGAGAGACCTACAGACCTCGCATAGGAAGTCTATTCAGTTTCTTTGTAAGTCTGCTTAAATTCAACCATCTTTCCTCATTGAACCTATCCATCTCCCTTTCCTAAACATTTGGAATACTCTAATCATGACTGCTGAAACTTGCCTTCAACTGTTCGACTTCTGAGCCTCTCTGCACTGTCTGAGTGGTGCTTTGGTTCTGTGGAGAAAGTCTCCTTCCCCTGAACTTTCTGAGAGCTGGGGCCATTTCTTTCTTATGTTAGATCCATCGTGTTTGTTACAGAAAAACACTTTCATCCGCGCTCGCCCAAAAGGCAAACCGTTTGGCTCATAATGGTGGTTAAGTCGATTAAAACTAATATCCAAAAGAAAATTATATTCTGCATCTAGAAAACGGAGGGAACTGTGTAATGCCATAAAAATGGGCATTCTTACAAAAAGTATATAAATGGACATTCTTGCACAATATAATTGTATATAATTGTATGTATGCTAAGACCATGATGAAGGAAGTAAGTGTGTGTTTGTGTGTGTGTGTGTGTGTGTGTGTGTGTGTGTGTGTGTGTGTGTGTGTACATATTAAGGTGCAAAAATTTACATCAGTGAAAACAGTTATTATATTAAAATAGTGGGTTTATGAATGCTTTCATTTCTCTATTTAAATTTCTTTCAAAAGTTCTGTAATTTAGTTTGTGCAATAATAATTATGTCATCCAAAGAAAAGAAAGCAAGCCACAAGTCTGTGGCTTTTCAGGCACCACCTATGGCTCCAGAATGATCCTGATGAGGCCCTGCAGTGAGCTGGGATAAGATGGTTCAGGACAGAACTACTAAATCCATCCAACGACCAAAGAATTCCCAGAAAGCTGTGCGCTGTTCCCAAAAATGAAACTGTCAAATTACATCTGAAAGCACCTGTGAACACACATTAGACAGTAAGTTAATATATGGTCTATATTTGACAGCAGTTTAGAAGCTTCCTGTGGACGCACACTGAGAGTCCTTGGAAGGATTGCTGCAACCCGTAGGAAATGCAGAACCCTCCCCCCTCATATATGTGCCTTGAGGATGACTTAGTGGCATCTGTTCTTTTTTTCTTCCAAACCACGGATTGCCAATGGGCATTCTATAACTAAAACAGACAGCATGTTAGTTTCCTGCTTCTGTTTTTCAACAAAAGTGCTTTTAAAAAAATACATCAGAGGAAAATAAAAACAACCTCTTCAACAAATGGTGCTGGGGAAACTGGAATCCTCATGTGGAAAAATGAAACTAGGTAAATATAAATATGGCCTACTGCTTCTACTTCCTACATATTTTTCAATTTAATTTAGTCTTGAACATCTGAATAGCTTGCCCACAACTATGTCTGCACCTTGTGCATGCCTGATTTTGTGAAGTCCACCAGAGGGTGTTGGATCCCTAGAAATGGAGTTACAGATGTTTGGGAGCAGGCACGTGGGTGCTAAGAATCAAACCTAGGTCCTCTACAAGAGAAGTCAGTGCTCTTAATTACTGAGCCATCTCTCCAGACTCCTATTTCCTCATTATTTTAACTGTATGTTTCATCTTTCCAAAGCACAAACATAATGCTATGTCTTGATACTGTTTCTCCAAAAGCTACCTGCTTGAGCCTTAGCCCCTGGCACCTGTAATTGTAACCTTATTGGAAAAATAAAGCCCTAACACAAGTAATCAAAGAGAAGTAAGAACACTAGGTTGACCACTATGGCTGATGAACACAAGGAGATGGGACATGGACAGACTTGAGTGTATGGGGAATTCAGCCATGAAAAGATGATGGCAGAGACAGTAAGGATGCTGCCATAATTCCCTGAATGCCTGAAGCTAATAGAAACCAGAAGGAACCGTCTCTGCCAGCTTTTGAGAAGGAATATTGATCAACAACACCAAGATTTCAGCCTTGTAGCTCCCACCACTTTGGGAGAATTTATTTCTCACCTAAGCTGGAAAGGGGGGACACAATTGAGATACTGATTCAAAGAAGACCAAGTTGGGATGAGGAATCTGGAATGCCTTGCTCTTGGGATGAGGAATCTAGGTTGCCTTGATCTTCGAACTATGGTCAGAGGAGTCAGCCATGGCAATATTAACTGTGAAACCTGATGAAAATCAGGATCCTGAGGCCTACCCCAGAGCCCTGGGACATGGATGATAGAATCAGGGGTCATGGTCTTGATGGTGGACTTGTGTGAAGTATAAAGGTATCTGTTCTGATGTTTCATAAGTACCTCCTCTCATTCTCTGCCTGTCTTGGTCTCTCTGTCACTGTCTCTGCCCCCCTTTCCAAAACCCCACCTCCTGTTTATCCTCTGCAGTGGCTACCAATATATGCCACCCATTTCCATGAACACACATGCATAGATACATGCATGCATGCATGTATACATACATACATGCAGGCAAACACTCATACATGTAAAATAAAATTTTTAAATCCTTTAAAAAATAATAAAAACTTAAGTGACTTACCTGTGTATTTTGTATAGCTATAAATCTGTGTCTTAGTAGATAGCTACTGGAAATACAGACTGATGTAGAAATAAAGCAGAAATTAATGGTATTTCCTTTATTTAATGTTTCTGGGGAAAAAAAGGAGGAGCTTTTATATTAGAAGCAGTGGTGTTGCACGTGCTTAATCCCAGCACCCAGGAAGCTGAGGCAGGCAGATCTCTGAGTTTGAGGCCAGCCTGGTCTACAGAACAAGTTCCAGAACAGCCAGGGCTACACAGAGAAACCCTGTCTCAAAAAAAAAAAAAAAGGAAGAAAAAGACCACAGTATCATTGTCCTATGACTATATAGTAAATTCATTTTCTAAGGTTTTTTTTTTTTTTTTGAAACAAGGTGATGTTCTGGACTCAGGAAGACAAAGCCCACACGTTCTAGCTCATAAGTGGATCTTACCTTCTAACTTTTTCACGTGTGTATCTATGAGACAGTGAGGATGGTAGATGCCAGGAAAAGAGAAGGGGACCCATGAGAGAAGGAAAATTCCACTCAGGGAAAAATTTCTTTATCATTAGATCCCAGTCATGGTTATCTGTGCTGTGTTTAAACCTGAAAAAGTCATGATTGATTGAATTAACATCTGATCCCTTATGAGAAACTTTAAATTTTTGATGAGGTCCCTAAGAATTGCTGTTCACATTTCCTTCCGGATGGATTTCCTCTCCTCTTTAGTCACATGACGGAAGGTCTTGCAGTGAACCATCTCTGCACATTCCTACGCGTCTAACCGTCGCCATGGAGTTTCGTCTTCATTTTAATCATTATGCCTTTCGTTTTTTATTAGTTCTTATTATTAAATGGATGTCTTCTGATAAAGTTGTGGGGAAAATTACAAAAAAAACAAATTAAAAAAAAAACCCTCATTACTACAGGATGATGATGGGAGTTGGAGAGAGAGCTCAGTGGTTAATACCGTGTACTGCTCTCCCAGCAGACCTAAGTGCTGTTCCAGGTGCCCACACTGGGAGGCTTACAGCTGTTGGTTACTCCAGCTTCAAAGGTTCCAAAATCTCTGACCCCTGCTGCACCTGCACTCATGGTCACACAACTGCCACACATACGTTTACGTAATGGTTTTTTAACATACATTTTTATTAATTCTTTGGGAATTTCACATCATGTGCCCCAATCCCACTCACTTCCCAGTCCCTCAATAACTGGTCTTCACCATTGCAGTGTGCCTCCTCCCACTACAAAAGAAAATAAAAATATTAATTTAAAAATAAGTAAAAAAAACCTCTTAGCTCCAGTGTCTTTCCCACCTTTCCATCACCGTTTCATTGTCTCTGTGACATTGGAAGCTGCCCTGTGTCACACAGTGTTCCCCTTTTTCCTAGCATTTTAGTTGCCATGTTCATTGTAATGAGTTGTTGGTCTGGTTCAAGGTCTCTGGCTTGAAGGGACTACCAGACAAATAATTATTACATAATTATAAATGTGTTCAAAAAACTCAAAGAAGGCACAAATTTATTCCAAGAACCTAAAAATGAAAAAGGTGAATGAAATAGAGAAGCCAATCCAAGATGTAAAACTAAAGATAGAATTGGTCAAGGAAACTGAAACTGATACACTGTGCTGGAAATGAAAGACTCAGCTAAATGGAACTAAAAGCTCGGTGGAAATGCTCAGCAACAGAATGGGTGGTGTAGAAAACAGAATCGGGATGGGAGGCAGGGAAGAGGAACTGGACCAATCAGTAAAGGTCAGCTATAGATTTAAAAAGAAATGTTAGCAGAAAATGGGAGGGTTCCCAGATCCCACAAAAATACCCAATTCCAGATTATGGGTACAGAGACAGAGAAGAATTTCACAGCAAAGGCATGGAGAATAGTTTCAATAAAATGACCCAAGCCTAAGGAAAGATATGCTTACCCATACAAAAATCCTAACATAACTCCAAATATAACCAAAAAAAGGAGCTCCTGTGATGTCCCATGACTTATTATACTTAAAATACTAAAAGCAAGAAAGTTTTTTTAAGGGTATTAAAAACTGTGTGAGAGAAATCTCAGGTTACTTAGGTCCATCAGAATGATACCTGATTATGTGACAGAAAGTTTAAGCTAGAATGACCTAGAAAGATGTGTTACAAGCTCTGAATGACCACAAATGTCAACCCAGACTTTTATACCTAGGAAAACTAGCTATTAAAATTAAAGGGGGAAATAAAAATGTTCCATGATTAAAAAAAAAAGACTAAAGGAATTTATGACCACTAAGCCAGATCTACAGAAAATATGTGAATGGATATACTTCAGTCAGAAGACAAGGATAAATATCTCAAGAGATCACAAGTAATAAATAATTCCAGAACAGTTAATCTAAGAGGCCTAAGAAAACACCACAAAACAACAAAATGACAGAAACTAATGCATATCATTCATTAATAACTTTTTGTTTGTTTTTCTTGTTTTTCAAGACAGGTTTTCTCGGTGTAGTCCTAGCTGTCCTGGAACTCACTCTGTAGACCATGGGGGGGCTTTAATTCCAGAACTCAGGAGGCAGAGGCAGAGGCAGATGGATCTCTATGAATTTGAGGCCAGTCTGGTATACATAACTAAGACCCAAGACAGCCAGGGCTATGTTGAGAGATCCTGTCTCAGAATAATTAAGGGAAGAAGGATGGAAAGAAGGAAGGAGAGAGGAAGGGAAGGAGGGAGAGAAAGAGGAGGGCGGGAGACTGTAAGAGTCAGAGGAAGTTGTCTGTAGAGAAACAGTGCTTCCCAGGCGTGACAGTGCAATTGCATACATGAACTCACAGTGGCTGTGACTGTATGCACGAGACCAATCTAGCAAAAATCATAGCACAGATGGGGCAGGGGCTCGTGAAAACCATGTAAGGCTGCCTGGGGATGGAAGGTCAGTTTTCTTTCAGGATGCAGGCTGAGGGTCTGCCCATGCTCCAGTCGATGGTCCTACATGTGTGTACATACAGGCAGTATGAAGTGGGTTCAATGAGCATCAAAATAAGAGCACGTAGAATTGGGAGGTAAAAAGAGTGGAAGGATAGAGGAAGAATTGGAGAGGAAAGAATATGAGGTGGATTTGACCCTAGCACATATATGAATAGTAAATAAAATAATTGTTTAAAGAGCAAAATAGAAAAAATCTATGAAGAACCAGTGATAAATAAGGAAAAACATAATAGATAAAAATAAATATAATTTCAAGGTCCCTTGAAAAATAATTTTTTGAGACAGGGTCTTACCATATAAACCAGGCTGGCCTTGAACTCACAAATATATGATTACTCTGCCTCCTGAATACTAGGATTAAAAGTGTACACTTCCTCACCCAGTTGTTCCTTGAAATATTCGAATACTGAAGGAGCATATTTATATCACTTTAGATCAGTGGTTCTCAACCTCCCTAAGCCGTGACCCTTTAATACAATTCCTCATGTTGTGGTGACCACCCAACCATAAAATTATTGCATTGCTACTTCATAACTGTAATTTTGCTACTGTTATAAATTGTAATGTGAGTATCTGATATGCAGGATATTTGACATGTGACCCCTGTGAAAGAGTCATACAACCCCAGAGGGTGAAGACGAACAGGTTGAGAACCACACACTGCTTTAGATAAAGTACAGCTTTTCAATCTTCCTTTCTTTATTTTTAGAGGAATCAAGACTCCCTTTTTGAAGATTATACATTGCTCTGAGATTTTAAATTCATGCACTGGTGTATAAATAGATGATAATAGACCTTGTTAATATGTTAATCTAATTCATGACAATCGGGCTGCCGTTGACTTGCCTTCTATTTCACCACCGCCTTTCTTCAGAACTATGATTGTATCGAAACTTGAGCCACCACCAGAGGAGATGCTGAGAATTTTCTATTTATTTCTTTGAGGTAGTGCTGACAGTTGATCCCAGGTCCTCATGCATGCGAGGCAAGTGCTTCACCACTGAGCCATATCCCTATCCCTTTATCCTTTTATTTATTTCTAACAACTCATTAAGCAACATCTTCAAATTCATCAAAGTTCATTTGTTGATTCTGAGACACACTGAAAACTTGTAATTTGGGTATATTTTCATCATATTCCTATAAACTCCACATTGACGATTATCACGGGACTCGGAGAGTTTTTAAGCCATGACCTCAAATCAGAAAGTGTATGTCTTAGTTTTCTATTGCTGTGACTAAACACTATGGCCAAGGGAACTTATAAGAGAAAACATTCAATGGGACTCACAGTTCCAGAGGGTTAGAGTCCATGACCATCATGGTGGGGAACATAGCAGCAGGCAGACAGGCACAACATTGAAATAGTAGCTGTGAGCTCACATCTTGATCTGCAAGCCAGAGGCAGAGAGAAAGAGACACTGGGAATAGTAGGAGGCCTTTGAAACCTCAAATCGGACCCCCAGTGACCCACCTCCAACAAGGCCATACCTCCTAATCCTTCCCAAACAGTTCCACCAACCGGGAACCCAAACATCCACCAGATGTTCAAATACATGAGCTTATGGGGGCCAGTCTCATTCAAACCACCACATTGTATCTATGAAATATTTAGTGCTTGCAACTACATCAGTTGGAAGGTGTTGTTCTGAGAATACATCCACAGAAACAGACCACGTAGAACAACATAATCCATAGGGGAAAAAACTAATAAAATTTGTAAGTATATCTCAAGAAATGCACAAGATTCCATAGATGAAGACAAACCCAATCATATGCAGCTTCCACATTAGAGTAATTTTTGAGGACTGCTGGGTGGCAAAGAAGGGCTGTGTGCAAAGGAAAGGCCAAAGACAATCCTGCCCAACAGTGCTTATAAAGACTGGACTGTAGACATTCCTGACTCCTAAAGCCCAGCCAGGGTGGAAATTTCCCCTTTGAGCATATAAGGAGTGTTGCATGGTTCCATCTTCAAAGAGAGAGTTTAGCCTAACAAGAATGCACACTGATAAAGGGAGGATCAAGGTATTAGAACCCTCCTCAGTATGTGGGAAGGGCTGCTGCTGCCCCCATTTTCATCTGTGCAGGATGTTACCTCTGGTTTGTCTCCACAAGGGCCCTAGTCAATATTCATGCTAATCAATAACACCAATAGTCAATATACATCCCAGCCAATAAATACAACTTCAACTTTTCATTTTCAGCAGAGTTCCAGGGGTTGGTCTGTCATTTTCTAATGCTCCTGGGGATTAATTTCCTACAGGTCTTGCCTCTCAATGATGCCAAGTTCTGCATCATGATGAGAGTGATGAGTGTAGAGTGCTTCACATTCGAGACCTGAAAATGCTTCAGTCAGTCACTTTTAAGAAAATGGCATGTGTGTGGATCTGCCAGAAATCGCCTATCTGTGAGCCTAGTGAATGCTGGGAAACGCCAGATAGTGATGAAAACTGAACTTTCAAAGCTCCTAACATGATGAAAGACAGTTGAGAATACTTCACCAATTGTAAACCTGTCACGGGACAGCCTACCAACCATCACAACTGTCAATATTGAGGCATCTACCTCTATTATATCCCTGGAATGGTACCCTTTAAAAAACATGTCAGTATATTAAGTAGTCAAAGGTAATATGGCCATTAGAGATTTTATTCTAATTCTCTCTCTGTGTAGATGTCCACAAGACCATAAGAGGGCATCAGATCTCTTGGAGCTGGAGTTATAAGCAGTTGTGAACATCCTGCTATGGGTCCTCTGGAAGAACAGCTAGTACCCTTAACCACAGAGCCATCTTTCCAGCACCCACTGGAGACTTTAAAAGTGGAAAATGTGGGAATTCTTGTCCTATCTTGATGTCTGACTTCCATTTGTCACCAAGTACTGTTTCTAACAGGTACACCCTGCTCCAATCAGACTCCTGTGTCTATAGCTGGCCCAAATCTTCGCATGGCTAGCACACTTGGGGTTGCTTCTCAAGTTCAAATTCCTGTGAAAATCAAACAAAAAGAGAAAAAAAGGAAAGAAATCGTGTATCTTTTTAAAATCATCCTTGTTTTCATATTTCCTAAGAAAGGAAAACATTCAATCCACCCTCAACCTGCTACCCCCTCCATGTCTTTTTGCATATCAAAAGGGAAAGAAGACACTTGCTGTTTCTAAAGGAGCTCATAGTTTGTGACATTGATTCTAAAAAATTTGGGTCACTGATCTCTTTTGAATTTTAATGAGAGCCACAGCTCCTCCTAGGAAAGTGAATACATACAAACATATAAATTCTCAAGTATAAATTCTTGGGTAGCTGATAATCACCTGTTTCCTGTCTTTGAAGCCCATTAGCAAACGAAATGTTTATGTTCTACTAAAATTCATATTCTAAAGCAGAAATAGCAGAATCTAGAGATGGGGCTTCTGGAAGTAATTAAGACTGGCTTAGATCATAAAACTGGACCCTTGGCCTTATGTGAAAAAGATGGGGGGGCAGGGGTAAAGGAAGAGGGGAAGATAGGAAGGGAGCCATCTCATGAGAAGCTAGAACATGCATGTCTCCCTGGGAGAAGACAAATATAAGCCATGTGCAAGGAAGCCATCTGGACTCCTGCCAGCTGCTTCTTTGGGTCTTTCCCAGTCAGGTTGTGCTGTGTTTTACTGCATCCATAAACATAAAGGGTTTCAGGCAGCTCTGTGAATCCTTCTAATGGGTTGTCAGAACTCGGGGGTGTTTGGGTGATCCTCAAATTGAACTTGGAAGCAGAAGTTAGGGTGCTGTGGGAACATTCTGTGTTTTGTGTTAGAAGTGAAGGTGCCTACCTAACCCTGAACTCATCAACACGTTTAAGCTCATGGCTGTATAACACTGTTAATCGAAGTGGTGATGTGTAGGCTTCCTGGGACAATTAGGACAATAACTACCTTTGAAACTAATAAATGAAGGGAAATGTGTGTTAATTTTGCCTTAATTATATAAACCATATCATCAGAAAATCAAATACTGGGTTAAAACAAGTGTGCCATTTTACGAGCAATTCAAGGAAGAAAGTGAAGCCGCCATGACAGAAGTAGATCTTTGCCACTTTGCAAGCCTTACTGAATTGATAGGCCTGGGCACTGTATATCTACAGTGCCTGAGCTACATAAAGAGGAGCAAGCAGCTTTTCCCAATGAAAGAATATGAGCAGTGCTTTTCCTAGAAACCAAACCTGAGTCTAGACAAGTACCCGAATGCAGCTACCAACGCTCAGAAAACAACAGAACTCTGCGCTCGAGGAAACCGTTGCTGGGTCTGTTCACTTTCTTGTATTTCCTTCTCTGCCAGGCGGATGGCTAAGACTCTCTGTGGTTCACACTCACTCACTTACATAAGCCCAGGAAAATGAAGAAACAACCTGTTGGAAGGAACGCAAGTCTCTGCATGACTGCTTTGGGGAGGGAGACCTGCTAACTGGGAATGCAGCCGGTTTTGACCGAGTCTCCCACAATGTCATGTTAGAACCTCCGTTCCCATATTAACTACACTTACCACTGTGACCAGAGTACCAGACAGAAATGACTAAGGGAAAGATTTATTTGGGCTCCTACTTTCAGCGGACCTAGCTATGGTTCTGTTCCCAATTTTTGATCAGGATGTCACACCAGTGGAAGTGTAGGGCAAAGGAGAGCTTTTCACTTCATTGCCTATCAGAGGGGACAGGTAGGGAACAAGGACAATATTCCTCACAGGACCTGCCTACTGTGTTCCACCTCCACTGGCTCAGTCTTGCTTCCTAAGGTATCCACAATTTCCCAAAATAGCATCAACAGCTAGAGGCTAACCATTCAAGTTGAGAACCTGTTGGGTAGGGTGGTGGTGATGGTTGAGAACAATACCTATTCAAACAATGACAATTCCAAGTGTCACAGAATTGAGACACAAAGCCTAAAGGGTCCTGAGGATGGGTCATTCCTGTCCTCAGAGAAGCAAGTTCATTTTCACCAAAGTGGGTTCCTACAACGCAAGGTGGGGCTTCCTCGGGGCTCTCTGCTGCCTTTTTTCGTCCTTCTGCTAAGTTAGGAGGCAGTGACAAGGCCTCCAAGAAGCAAGGAGACCAAAGAGTCATACTCTGAGACTTCCAGCATCCAGAACCATTAGCCGAACACATCTGGGTTCTCCCTAAATTACCTGTAGTTTTCTGTGGTAGCCACAGAAAATAGACAAGTGCAGACTCTATGCCTGTATCTTCTTAAGAGGGAATCCCAAGCACATTTCTTTCCTGGCTTACTTAGCCCATGACTGTTAGTTATCTGAAACGGTGACATAGATTGTCACCCCACTTGGTTTTCCACCCTGCTCACACAGATGCTGCTAGCTCAAAGGCTTGCAGCATAAATATGTAAGTAGGCAGGACACTAATCTCTGTAGTTGGATACTGACTTTACTGAGAACATTGAAATTTAAAAAATAAAACAGTAAGGGGAATGGAAAGGTGGCTCAGCCATTAAGAGCACTGACTGTTCTTCCAAAGGACCTGGGTTCAATTCCCAGCTCACCATTTCCTGTAACTCCAGTTCCAGATCTGACATCCTCACACAGACATACATACAGGCAAAACACCAATGCAATAAAATAAAAATAAATCATTTAAAATGTAAAACTCAACTTACAATATGCTATAAGCAAAATACATCTAGTTTGCATCCTTTGCTTAATCAGGGTGATTTAAGGTTATTTTCCTGGCTAAAAAATCTGAAGTTTAAGTGACCAAAGCACAAAATTCTTTCAAGTTCAAATGTTGTACAAAGTAGATTTAACCTAATGTGTTATAAAATGGAGACTTAAAGACTCAGTGGCTCAGAAAAAAAAATTGGTGGTTGTTGCTTTCAAATACACAGTCCTTCTTGATGTCATCTTGGGATTTGGGTCCCTCCGCCATTCTACTCTACCTCCACTTGGTTCAAGTTTCCTCACCTTCTGTATCCTATAGTAAAGAAAAGAAAATAGAAGGAGGGAATGGGTGTTGGGAGGGGGAAGGAAATAATCTAGGGTCTGAACATAGCAGATATACCTAGCCTCGATAGAATCTAGTAAGTAGGGTCTCTACCCCAACTGCTTCACAAACAGCTAAAGCCATGTAATGGAAAGAAGTTGGGGGGGTGGGGTTGGGAAGCACTTAGCAATCTGCCACATTCACATCAGATGGATATGTTTCTAATCTGTGGTCCTACTTGGGAGGAGACAGAAGGATAGAGGGACATTTGCTCTTCAGTGATCCAAATTTGCTTCATTTCAGAGACCCCTGTGCTCTAGTAAAAGTTTGTGGGCAGACTCACGGCAACAGTCCTAGTTCATCACTAGGGTCACTGTTACAGTAACAACCCCTGCTTTTGTTTGGAAGCATGGGTTTTACTTTTATGGTTTTATCCTCTCCAGAGAGCATTCACTCCTCAGAATTCCTCGGAGATCAACATGTTGGTTTCCTTCCCATGAACTTCTGCTGCCATGAAATAGAATTCTTCCAGACCAAGAGATAGAAAAAAATAAACAAATCATTTCAGCTAGCTTTTCTAGTTGGCTTTCCGTTGCTGATAAGCACTGTGACCAAAAGCAACTTGGCAAAGAAGGGATATATTTGGTTTACATGGTCCAATTGCAGTCCATAACTGGAGAAAGTGGGAGCAGAATCCATGGAGGAAGGTTCCTTATTGGCTTGCTTTCCTTAGCTTGCTCACCTACCTTTAATTTTTATATAGAACCAAAAATTTCGAGTTTTTGTTTATTTCTAGGTGATACATTGTGATTTTGTCTGCCTGCATGGATGTGCAACGTGTGTGCAGTACCTGTGGAGGCCAGAAGAGGGCATCAGATCCCTTGCCACTGGAGTTACAGACATTGCGAGCCCCCATGAAGGCGCTGGGAATAGAACTCTGATCCTCTGAAAGATCAGACAGTAGTCTTAACCCCCAGCCATCTCTCCAACTTCCCAGCTCCCTTTCTTATACATCCCAGGCTGCCTGCCCAGGGATGGTATTGCCCACAGTGGCCTGCACTCACCTGTTTCTGATCATCAATCAAGAAAATGCCACATAGATATTCACAGGCAAATCTGATGGAGGCAATTCCCCAGGTGAGATTCCTTCTTTCCAAACATGTGTCAGGTTGAAAAAAAAAAAATCTGTGACCATAGTCACATAAGTAAGCAAAAGGAGTAAATTGAGAGATGGCTAAAATTCTTTTTTAAGAAATGTCTAGATACATCAAGAAACACCTTTAAATCATCCATATTAAAGATGATTTCATGTTAGCCTTTACAAACAGACATCTGTGGGGTGTCCTTTCTTCTATCATCGTCTAAGGCAGGGGTTCTCAACCTTCCTGATGCTGCCACACTTTAATACAGTCCCTCATGTTGTGGTGACCCCCAACCATAAAACTACTTTGTTGCTACTTCATAATTATAATTTTGCTACTGTTGTGAATAATATAGTAAATATCTGATATTCAGGATATCTGATATGTGACCCCAGAGTGGTCTCCTTCCATGGGTTGAGAGCCACTGCTCTAAGGTGACCAGAACCACAATATTCAGCTTTGGTGAGTAATTACTCCAAAGCTTTCCACAAGAAAGGCAAGGGATGTCATCCTAGTCTAAGATTTTGGCTGTGTTCCCAGTCACATGTCACAACAGTAGCTGCCTTTGGGATAGCTTTTCTGTTCACAGAAGAGCCTCTTTATTGGAAATTCTGAATAAGTGCATATTATGCTTTCCTTTTCTTCACATAATATGAAGATGGTTAATTTTCATTTTCTCTATAGTGATTGCTGGGATACTTCAATCCTGTGTCTGTATCTGGTTTCCCAGGGCATAAATCTGGAATTATATGAAAACAGAGATAAGCCGGTTAGGTTAACAGAAGTGTGTATTTTAGGCTTCATCTCCAAGCGTCTCCTCATCAACACAGTTCACTCTTCCCTGACACCAGCGCATACCTTTCCAAGCTGTGACTTTTCTGGTGCCATTTGTTCAACATGGAATGTTCTCTCCTCTGCTTCGCAGCCTTTTGCCTCATCCATGTTTCCACATCACCTCTGCATCCCTCTACGGCATCATGCTCTCCAAATCATCCCAGACAGAACCGTGTAGTCTTAATTCAGATAAGAGAGCGCTGTCTACCATTAATTGTTTAAAGAGAATGTGTGCTATTGCTTACTTTTGATTTTAAAACTTCATAGTTTCACATTTACACTTCCGAGTGTATTTTTTTTTCATCACAGTACCCTGATGAGCTGGTCTGGTTCCTGTCTGCAGGGTAAATTGATGCTCCTAGAACAGCGAGGAACCCCAGCTAGTGGGCTGAAAGCACCAGGAGGCAAACAGCTTGTCAGGGAAGCAGTTTGGTCACCTCATAGGTCTTGTTTTTGCTTGGCTTTTCATCTACAGACACAAATCCCTTAAGCATAGTGAGGGACAGCAGATGCTTGTGCCCATAATTCTAGCCAGTGACCTTGGAGAGGAAGGAGCCCGTGGGAGAAGGCTGCATAGCCACGGCTGTGGGGCAGAGTTGACAGCTGACAGCCAGCTGAGCCAAGCCAGCAGCACCCTTTCTCATTCCCACAGGCTACCATGTGGGGCTCAATTAGGTCAGTCTTTTTATTCAAATTAGTTTTCTCTGGCTAGAGTGAGAAAACTGTAGTAGGTATGTTTGCGCTTGGTTCTAGGAGTGAGATGTATTTATTTATTTACAGATCTATATATGCTATCACTGATCACATTTGATAGCATTCACAAAGTAGCTTGTGTAGTTTTATTATCTCTGTGTAGTTTTATTACCTCATTTCTTCCAACCCATAACTCCCTGGGGTGAGACAGCATCTGCTCCTGCAAGAGAAATAGCTGCAGCCTTCTCCTTTTTTTTCTTTTCCCTGGGCTTTTGACTCCAGGGAGATTAATATGCCTTCATTCTTCTGAAGATCCAGATTTCTGCACAGAAACCTAGAGACAGTCAATTATAATGCTGTTTGTTATATGTAAGACTGTTGTGGAAGAAAAATTTTTTAAAGCGTGGGCCAAAGAAGAGGTATTGAAAAGGGATAAGAGGAACTGGAATGTGACTCACTGTAGAGTGTTTGCCTAATATCTGTGATCCCAGAAAGAGAACATAAACAAAAAAAAAATTACCAACTGGGAATTTAATCTCAGAGATTAAAAACCCACATTAACTACCATATTTTTCTCTCCCAAATATTTAGACTATTTACTGCTAACATGCTAACACTGTGGGTTTTTTTTTAGACCAAGACTAAGTTAGATTCAAGCATTTAGATTTGGTATTCAGTCCATAGCTTGTTAAAGACACAGAAAGTGTTGATGTAATTCTCTAGTGATTTTACAGTTGTCTCAAAGCTCGGGAGTGGGCATGCAACATGGGCCAATTAGTTTCTAAATTTCTTAGTGCATGTCAGCACTGTAGTCTGTTAGTGTGGAGAAATGAATTTCCTGTCTATGATAAAACTATATTCACCCTAACCCCAAAGAGGATGGGGAACAGGACAGGATGACAAGTGAAGAGGGAAAAAAATGAGGTTATCAAAACACAGTACAAGCCCTGCTTTTAAGGGGTTTAGAATCTCACGTGGGATGAAAGGAGAAGTGAATACCAAGGGAATTGGTGTGGGCATGCTGCCTATTGCACCTGGCAGGAGACAAAGACGCTTTATTTCATGTATGAGTGCCTGAGTACATGTCCCTGAACCGCATGCATGCAATGCCTGCAGAGGCCAAAGAGGGCGTTAGAGCCACAGGAATTGGAGTCATAGAGGGTTGTGAGCCCCTGAAGTGTCGGCACTGGAAACTGAACCCAGGTCCTCTGCAAGGGCAGCCAGTGTTCTTAACCACTAAGCAGTGTCTCCAGCCGACAGACCAGGACCTAGGGTTTTGTAGGGAGTTAGATGAGTAGCTATTTTTTTCTGTCATATTTCTACTTTCCAATCAATAAATAAACAGGCCACCAGTCAATTTGAATGCTTCTGAGTGCATTCACAGGCTGACAAGATGGAGAATAGGAGACAGCCCTCCAGCTCAGCACTCAGAAGTCAAGGCCTTGAGCTCCGCCCACACCACTCCAGTTCCTGGGAGAGAATTTAGAAAACTGCTTGTATTATCTAAGTGTTGAAACTGTACAATGGGTGCTTCTCTTGATGCTATACAGGTGACAAAATGGGCTTAAATCAGGCCTATTATCAATATCACATTCTGTGCGGAGTAGGGAAACCCAGAAGGAGCCCCAAATTTACTCCTTGGCTAACTACCTGTCTCTGGGCCATCACTGTTCTGTCCTGTGGCTGTTCAGCTGGGCTACCCGCCAAGCCCTTCATGCTTAGCTACTGCCACTGCTCAACACATATGCCAGCCCTGCCATGACTGGACCCAGAGCCTTCCTCTGGTCTTAGTTCTCTGGGTCTAGCACTTAGGTTCCTTCCTTATAGGAACTGTCATCTTCTTTCATTAAGGACACCTCAACCCGACCCCCATCTCTAGACTGGGCACATTTGAATCTTTGCCCTATTGGAGTAGGTTGGTGAAGATGGAGGTAAGTTACTGACGCTTGGGTGGATGCCAGCACATAAATCATAAGTTCTGGCCACAGTGGACAAAGTTGTGGCACACTCTACAGATCCATGTAAGTTTTATTGGACGCTATCAACTCAATACATTTTATAATTATTTTATTGAGAGATAACTCACCTATCATAAAAATTCACTAAAAATGATTCCAGGAGCTTATAACACAGTCAAGAGACAGGTGTCCAGAGTCACTGGGGTGGGGGTGGGGGGGAGGGAGGGTGGGAATGCAGTGTGCTCGTACCTCTCCCAAATAAGCCTATTCACTAGCAAGCACTCCCAATTCTGTGTGGCCCACCCCACCCCACAACCTCTGATCTACTTCTATAGCTATAGCATTACAATTAACCGCTTGCTAGACCGTACATTGTACGTTAGAACAATCTCCATGTGAGTAAGTCTAAAACAGAACCACCAGCTCAATGACCTTGGACGGGCAGGTTGTTGAAGTTGGCTTAGCTTCTTCATAGGATGAAGGAGTTGAGGTGTGTGAGAGCAATTTCAAGTTTGTTTAAAAGGCAAGCCGACAAAACCACCCAGCCCCCAGCCCTCTAGCTACGATTTCAATATTCCATTCTAGGGAACCCGTCCCACGGAGCCATGGCCCTCGCCCTGGAGAAAACGCTTCCTCTCTCGCCTTTCTTTGGAGCTGTCTATTTCTGGGTTGGCAAAGCAGAAGCTCCTGGTGCCCGCAGGAAGCCTCGCCCAGCTTGGGTCCCCACCCTCCAGAGCGCCCCTGGAGAGGGCCTGCCCCCTAGGGGCGGAGCCAGGCACTCCCGTAGCCAATGAGCCGGCGACTGGGCCGGCGCCGGGGGCGGGGCTGCACTTGACAGTGGCGGTCGCCGGGCAGCCGAGCGGGCGCAGCGGCGGAGCGCGGCGCGGGAGGCAGGGAGGGCGCAATTCGGCAGCCCCGGGTGGAGGAGCTGGCGGCGGCAGTGCGATGCTGCGGGTGTCCCCGGGCTCTGGCATCGCAGCCTCTTCCTAAGGTACCAGCTCTGTTCAACCTCCTTCCCCCCCTCCTCGCGCCGGGAGACCCGCGCGCCTGGGCAGTGGCTTTGTGGAGCCGGTGGGTGGGGCTGGGCGGGGCCGCACCGTCGGGTCGCTTCCCTCCGAGGAAGAGGTGGGGGAGGAGGGCCGTCTCTCCTGCAGCTGAAGGCATCCCCACGCTACGTGCTCTGCTCCTCCTGCCTCGTTGCGTTTTCGAGGAGGGTTTGTTCCGGGACAAAGTTAGGTGCGGAGAGTTTGATGGATCCCTGGTTCCCGGGGCCCTGGAGGGACCCGTGACACACTGCCCTGTGCACCTACACCATGCGCTGAACTGGAGCGCAGCGGACTCGTGCGCTTTCCCACACGAGCAGCCCTGCTCACTTGGAACGTTGCAAGAAGAAATTGCTCTGTGGGACTCTCCCCGTGGGGAGAAGGCTTTCTGCAGTCGCATCTACAGTCCAACCTGGTGGCTTTTGCTTGGCCACGGTGCCCCAGGATAAACTGGGTTTAACCGGTGGCCTGTAAAATAGTCTTCATCAAGATCTATGCTTTACAGGATTCAAATCTAAGCCTATTTTACTTTTGAACCAAAGATCCCAGGCTCGTTGAGGAAAACCAGCCAGCTCCGTGTGTTGCATTTAATATTTTATTGCTCATTGGTTCGTATTGGCTTGTCTTTAACATTGGGACAGGTGCTATGAGAGAGTGAGAAAGTTTTGAGTGGAGGGCGAGAAAGGAAAGCAAAGAGTATAGAATACGTGTCTCTAGTTGAACATAGCCAAAGGTTTCAACTATCAAAGTAAGATGGACAGGATGAGCATTATTTACAAGACGTGTAGAATAATTATTGCAGTTAGACTCGACTTAACCGTGCTGGCTCCTCTTGCAGAGGACCTGGGCTTGATTCCCAGCACCGCATGGCAGCTCTCATCCTTCTGTAACTCTTCTAGGGGATCTGATGCCCTCTTCTAGCCTGCACGAGTACTGCACAGCATGGTGCATATACTTATAGGCAAAGATCCATACACATAAAATAAAAACAACTAAATCTTTAAAAAAAAAACATTAAAAAAAAAAACCGGACTTAGCCAAGACTACATGAATAGGCCTATGATGGCTGGGCAGCATTAGTAACATTTAGCTACTGCTTGATTTAACAAACATGTCAAATTCTATCTGATTCTAATACTTTCCCCATTGCACATAGATTTTCACACTTACACTCTTCTTACCGTGAAGCTTTCAGACTGTAAGACAACTTTCCAATCTCCTTAGCCGGGGACATGTTGTCCAGATCCTTATAATTTACCTCTCTGCCCCGACACATGTCTTGCAAAAGCTCATCTAAGGAAACTATCTGAAAGTGTGCAGCTCCGACTCCACACCAGGTACTCACTAGGTGGTGTGTATCTTTTTCCATTATCACTCTAAGGTAGCATCATTGCCTTCCTCCATAGCTCAGGCTGCCCCGGAACTCCCTGTGTTCTCCCTGCCTTCTCCTAAGTGGTGGGATTACAGGCATGTGTCACCATATCCACATGCCTTGATTCTATTTTAGATAATTTCTAAACTCCACATGGCCAGTCAATGATCCAGGTAAGGTTTGAACCTGGGTCTGCTTGACTCCCTGCCACTATTCTGTGATGTCTCCCAATTTTTGAGAGTGAGTTGCCTCATTATAATACAATAGGGAATTGAAATGTATGTCATCTCCTGGCTTGACATGTTGGACTTCTTCATGGAATATTTTTTTTCTCTCTGAGCTACTATGTGCCTTGAGTATGGAAGGGAAATCCCAGGGTTCCCCAGGCTCCCCGCTCCATCCCATAGGTCTGATTTGGGGTGTCTAAATATGTGAGCCCTTGACTTTTCAAGCCCCCTCCCTTCTTGCTTGGTGCTTAGGAAGCAAATCTACTCTCTCTGTCATCTGAGGCTATTTTGGGTCTGCACAGAGAAGCACACCTTGCTGATTGGCAGCAACGCATCCCCTGCAGTGTTCACAATGACTCACGTGTCCTACTGTCCCACCTGTCAGAGAATTCCTAACAGAGGCCGGCCTACTTAAAAGAAAAGACTGAAATGAATTTGGTGGGGGAAAGAAATATTCATCCAGGGAATCCCCGGATTCCCTAGCACTGACCAAAAAGGAATGAATGTGACTCTCTAGGGAGGGGAAGCAGGCCTCCTCTCCACAGGGAAATGCCTCATCAGTTTTGTGACCTATTGTCAACAATGCTGAACTATGTCTGCCCTGTAGACACTTTACCTGTTGTCTGTGTGGTGAATGTGGTGACACACCTATTTCCAGTGTGATATTTGCTTTTACACCAAGGCGCTTGTCATTTGTCTGAACGTCTTTAAAGCCGATGTCACAGTTGTGACCCAGTAAGTTTAGAAGTTGTGCCTAAGAAAATGAAGTCTGTTATAATTTACAGCCATTGTTATGGAATTTCTTTTGCCGTGTGTGTGTGTGTGTGTGTGTGTGTGTGTGTGTGTGTGTGTGTTTTTCTTGGTATGCTTTTCAACTCTCTTTGGTTCAGAATGCTTTCACAACACTAAGGTTAAAAGGAAACAAATGCATCTTTTGATCATGCTGTGGCCATCCTGCAATGCTACCTGGAAACACATCCCTATTCTTGGCCCCAGTATTCCCCGTCTCTTGATTCTAAACTGGAGCACCAAACAACAGGACAAGTAGAACATGCAGTTTGACTGTTGTCACACTCTTGGCCCAGAATGGAAGATGCACCAAAAACATGTTTGGATTTCTTTAAATGACTAGTGATCTGTGAAACTATGTGGCATTAGTGACATTTTCCAGTTTCTTAAAGTATTTCGTGCAAAGATGTCACGCGCTTACAACCGTCTAAAGCCAACAGCCTTTCACTCAGTTCCTAAAACTTCCCAGTAAACAACAACTCATCTTGCTTTTTATAAAAAAAATCATATTTCACCAACTGTAAAATATCATCAGCTGGGAGACTTGGTGTTATTTTTATGCAATATGAGAAAGTGAAAATCTGGACAGTTTTATGGCATGCCACTCCTGACACTATGTATAGAGCACAGCAGTTACCTGTGGTTTGGAGTCTCCTGCATGCTGTCTGAACCTGCTTTCCCATTGCCATGATAGGACTGTTGGGGAGGAAAGGGCTCATTTGGCTTACATGTTACACTGGTTGGTTTTTGTCAACTAGACACAAGCTAGAGTCATCTAGAAAGATGGGGTGCCAACTGAGGAATTGCCTCCATCATAGTGGCCCATGGGCACATCTGTGGGACATTTTCTTAATTAACAATGGATGCAGGAGGGTCCAGCTCATTGTCTGTAGTGCCATACCCAGGCAGGTCCTTGATGGTGTTGGAAAGTAGCCTTGGAGAGCAAGCCAACAAGCAGCATGCTTCTGTGGCTCTCTGTGTTTGTTCCTGACTCCAGGTTCCAGCCCTGAGCTCCTGACTTCCCTTGATGGACAGTAGACAAGCCCTATTCTTCCCAAGTGTCTTTTGGTCGTAGTGTTTATCTCAGCAACAGAAACCAAACTAGGACACGGGTTTGTCTGTTATTGGGGGACGCCTAGGTGTGAATCTGGAGGCAGGAATTGGAGCAGAGACTGCCTAGCAATACTGCTCACTGGCTTGCTGCCTCTGGCTCCCGCTCAACCAGCTTTCTTACAAAACGCAGCACAGCAAGCCCAGGGTTGGTACTTCCCACCGTGGATGGGCCCTCCTATACCAATTAGTGATCAAGAAAATGCACTCACAGACATCCCCACAGGCCTGTCTCCTTGAGGTTATTCCTGAAGAGAGGTGAGGCTGCCTCTTCTCGGCTCTGCTTGGCCAGTGATAGGCAGATAATGTATATGCATGAACCCAGTAACAGACTGGTAACAGCTTCATCTGTGTCTTTCTCCAGTCTGGTGAAGCATTTATATCTTGTTTTGCAGAGCACTATGGAAATGCCAATCAAAGAGAAACCTGTTCTTTGCTAATATGCTGTTTATGTCCCACTGCTCTCTTACACGCCTTGGTGCATATATAGTTAGATCTTGCAGTGCCAAGTCATATATGATCTTTGTTAAAAACAACTTTAATGATACGTTGTTGCATTAACTTTCCCTGGGGAAAATGTGAATGAATGTCTGCTCACCCCAGATAGGGCACCAGTGACAAACCAAAGAAACAATTCCAATGAGTTTAATTGGGGTTACTTGCAAGAGTGTAACAACTTACAGGTGCCTACTTCCCTGGAGAAGACCCCCCACACACACACACAGCAACTGCCTGCTTGTAAGTGTTAGGAGTGGATCTCATACGGCCTAATGCAATCCACACCCTCTACAAGGGAATGTTAGTGGGCTCAATCTTGTGCTGGTCCACTGTGGGTTATCAGAGTTGCTCTCATTTCAAGATAGCACTGCCATGTTTTACCTAGGGGATGGAATCCCATGACATACATCTCGGTTAACAGTGAAAAGAAAATGGACAGCTGTGGCTGAGCTAATGGACACGTGTGTGCTACCACCATTGTCAAACTGTCGTCAATGTTACTAGATTATCAGTCTTAAAACATACATGGTTTTCATGTATGCTTAAATGTGGACAAAACATCAGAGGCTTATGCTGATCTGTTCGTTGGACTGTAGACTCTGGGAAGGCAAAGGCAATCACTTGGGACAGTGATGTACAGTAATCATGCATAGAATGAATGAATTTGAGCACCTCCTGGGAGGCATGGAAACATTTCAAGTTGTCTTCAAATTCTGGTGTCTATAAAGATGCCAAACACAGGCCAGCAGTAAATCCTGCATCGGATCTATGGATCCCTGTTCAAAGCTTTCGACAGCGTTATAAAACTGGTTTGTAGTAGATTAAATTTCAGTACTTTTATTCTTTTCCGTGGAAGGAATATATGTTTTCTATCTGGGCCCTTTTATGTGATCTAAACTCACTGTGTACTTGAACTCTATGCTTAGCCCAATTCCATGTGTTTCCCTTTTGTGCAGCCAGCATATTGTGTAATGAATAGAAAAATGATGTCTCGTTTCTCCATTTGGGCCACTGAAGCAGGAGTCAGTGCTGCTTCCCCTGGATGAACAGTGTCGAGAACATGTGCCCTCCTTGTGTGTTAATGCCAGAAAGGGCTGTGTATATAGTCTGATGTGTTTCAGGGAAAATGGAGGAATGAAGAGAGAGAAGGAAGGTAGGAAAGAAAGGGAGGGAGGGATTGGGAGGAAGAAAAAAGGAAGGCAGTTCAATCTTGCTGCACAGTGTAGACCTTCATCCATCCGTGACTCAACCTCCTCACTGTGCCTGTTCAAGGTCACCACAGAAAGCACTGCTGGACCAGTGATGGGAAGATGAACAATTATGTCAACAGAAAGGGTGGTGACCATGACAACTCTGAAGCAATCCCAGGGAACCAGCACCTTGAATTCTCATTGCCCAGAGAACCCCAGTCTACATCGTTACAGCTGGGCCTGCAAAGATACATCGGCTTCCATCCCAGTGATTGTGGGTTTCTGAGACGCATCCAGGCTGCCCACTGAGGGGAGAATAATTGGTGTAGGTGGAAGGTCACCACAGAGTATCTCCAGCTCCACAGTTAAATTGTAGTACTGTGAAGATAGACAAGGGCTGGGTCTTTTATCTAACAGGAAATAATTTTAATTGAATCTTTTTAGTTATATACCAATAAAATTTAAACATAATTGCCTTTGTTAAGTATTGTTAGCATGAGGCTGAGTAATGGAAATTACAAAGAAAATTTAAAACTTGCTTACTGAATATAGAGAATGGAATGATAGAAAACTAACTCCACAATTTTGGGGGATGTTCTGTTAACTCAGATCTGTTTTAACCTGGTGTAATAAGAAACACAGAAATGATGGTCATTGAGCAAGATGTTTTTATTACTCATGTCCTCTTAGAAGGCTAGCTTGGCACAGTCACCAGGGCTTCCACACACAGAAACACCAGGCCAGAAGGCAGAAGGAGGGCGGGGTAGTATGGACAGGAACAGGAGAGACAGGGTAGAGGGTAGGAGCTGGTTAGTTTGAATCATTTAAGCAGGAAGTCTGGAGAGGGGCAGTCCCTGGTGGTTCATACCTGGCCCTGGGGTTATAGTGGCCCACAGTGTGTGTGCTACTGAAGGAGGTGGGATGGGCTCTGATTAGTTAGCAAGGCCCTGTGGATGTCAGAATATCAGGATACAGAAACTGAAAACTGTCGTTAACACATGAGGGTTTTATTTTAATGGTTAACTAATGAATTAGGCCTGTAGATACATAGAATGTCCTATAAAAGAAGCAGAAACACCTACCTTGGGGTCTGATGGATGTACTTACTCAGTAAACATTAATTATATCTGAGTCATCATGCCAGATGGTCCAGCCATGCTGCTCTTGGTCCTTAATGGCCATGGTAGTCAGGTGTGCAGTGTTTATCCTGAGAAAGCCAGAGAGTGTGTACTGTATAATAAAGATCCCCATGGGTAAGCCATCAGAATGAAAAGGAGGCATAACATGTATGTCCACTAAAAGCTAACAAACCATTAACTCTGGGCTGTTGTGGCTGCCTGTAATAAGACCCCTCATAGATCAAGGAGCTCAAAACTCTAGCCTGGAGATATTTGCAGTTGATTGGTTATGAGGGACAGAGAGTCATTTTTCTTTGGGATCAAGGTCACTGGTAGATTGTCTGTGCTCCAGTGGATGTCCCCACCCTGTGTGCATGAACGTTTTTAAGTATTTTCCACTTGCAACCTCTTGTCAGCCAACAAACTTTTACTTGACCCAGAATGTAGAGGTGTCTTCATTACTCTTCTATTGCTGTGAATAGATGCCATGATCAAAGCAATTTTTACAGAAGAAAGCCTTTAATTGGAGTCTTGCTTGCTTACAGTTTCAGAGGTTTAGTTCATTATCATCACGGTGGGGAGCATGGTGGCAGGCATGGCACTGGAGCTGAGAGCAAATCCTGATTTGTCCACAGAGAGAGAGAGACTGGGCTTAGCAGGGCTTTTGAAACCTTAAAGCCCATCCCCAACAACACCCTTCCTCCAACAAGGCCACATCTACTCAAACAAGACCACGCCTCCTAATCCTTCTAATTCTCAAATAGTGCCACTCCTTGGTGACTAAGTATTCAAATATATGAGCCTATGGGGGCCATTCTTATTCAAACTACACAGTAGGTATATGAAATAGGCACAAAAATGAAGCATTTACTAATAATAAATAAAATTTTATTTTAAAACAATTCTTTGATTCACACATACATTTACTATTTATTAAAGATGACAGCAAATTTGCATACTAATAAGATGGATCTGCTTGTTGTTTTGACATAAAGAATCAAATTGTGGACTAAATTTTAGGTCCTACAGGACACGGTACATCCTCAGTGTTTTCCAGAGTTGATCGAGATTTTGACTGATTCTCAATACTGACAATACTGTTTCTCATAAATGCATAGTATAAAATAGTAGGGGTGTGTTAGGACCATCTTAGAAATGGTTGGAAATTCTGTTTTAAACTTAGGCCAAAATTCTTTAGTGATTTCCTTTTTTTATGACACTCAAGTCAGCAACACAAACAGCAATTTTTAAAATCAATCATTCTAAGAACAGGGTCCAAAGGTACACTAACAGGAGAACTGTGTGGTGGGGGGTGATGGTAGGAAAATATTAAAAAGTCTTTGTTTCCCATAACTAGGCTATTTAATTCTATAAAAACAAAAGGCTTTGCATGCTCATTAAGAACTCTACAATGGACAATGTGCTGCAGTCTCAAATTGGAGTGGAGATATTTTGAGCTCTGTCCCTTGGCAGGTGGTGATGGCACGTGCCGTGCAGAGCATGCTGTATGTTCACTACCAACATCGCAGTGAAGTCGCAGGACATAGCACAGGCGAATGCTGCTAGAAACACCTCAGACTTGTACAGGTTTGCTTTGGGATTCACTTTTGCTTGCTGTGTGTTCAGAAGCCTTTTTACTGTGGCTCACTCTTGTGATTCACAGTTTAAGCAACTGGGTCCCAAGCAGTGATGTGACTATTGGAATTTACTAGTGTTTACATTATATTGAGTACTGTAAATCTTCTCTAGGTGTATGTAGGGCAAAATGCATATAAACCTATGAAAATCTACACCACTGTATTTAAGCATCCATGAATTTTGGTATCCCTGGGGGTCCAGTTCCCTGTTGATACGGTGGGTGATGATATTGGGTGTTCAGGGAATTAAGCAGATCTGGACTAGCTGTCCCTTTGTGCACAACATGAGAGGCAATCAATGTTTGTGGAAGGCTGTGTGGTTAGTCTCACCCCAAGGGCTTTGCATTTCCTGTTTAGATTGTTTATTCTCCCATGTGGTGTGGCCAGTTATTGTGGCTGTCTTACAGACCAGGGAACTGAAGAACAAACACGTTAGGTCTTTTCCCAAAGTCACCTTGACAGTCAGTCAGTGATTGGGTTGGAAAAAGAGCCCAGCATATCCCAAGAACTGTCACTTCAGCACTGGGCAGTGCTGTGCATGGGCACATGGGCTACCTTGTCTGTTACAAGGATTAATTGGCTCTACACTGTACAGACATTTGCATCAGGCATCCAATGCACAGATGCTTCCAATGCTACTGCTGATTTGGGAATCACTCTTGTGTAAAGGTCTAGTGAACCTTGATGTTTTCTCTCAGATTCCGCCCAGCCATGTCCACTGTCAAGGCAAGGCTTCCCTTGCCCTTGGTCATCAAACACATGCACAACTCCCTTCCCTACTTCTCCAAGTCCTACTTAGAACTCTTTTCCCCAGAAACTCATCTCTTCTCACATGAACAATTGGACAAGTGTGGGAGGCAGAAGGAAAATGAGGCACTTTTAAATGCAGGGGAGCAGAATGCTCTCTATTCCCTGCAGAAGGCTGCACCCACTCCTATAGCAGTAGAATCGAATCCCCCAAAAGTAGAACAAGAGGAATGCTTCCATTCAAGACTCATGTGCCAAGACTAGGAGCAGTCATCTTTATTTGCCAGCCTTTGAATTCTAAATGTGTTTTCTTCTCCAGTAGCAAGAAGACCATATTTAGCTTCCTGTGTCTATTGAAGCAATAACTAAACAGTGTATTTAATAGCAGAGTCCACAGCTCCAAGTACCCAGCAGATCTTGAATTTTCTTGCAAATATACTGGAGCCGGCCAGTGAAGTTGTCACTGTGCCCCCTAGCCTTTCCTTAAAGAAATCTTGAGGCACTTGGGAATTTTGAGAAATAGTTTTCACATTGCTCTTTAATTCTCACAAGTCCCTAGTCGGTAAGTGACTTCTAGTCAATGCGATTTCAAATTTTTAAAAAATGAAACTTAATGCATTTTTGTAGGTGTATGTGTGTGTGATGTGCATACATGTGTATGTGTCCATGCATGTATAGGTAGGTGTGTGTGTGTGTGTGTGTGTGTGTGTGTGTGTGTGTGTGTGTGTGTTGTGTGTGTGTGTGTTGTGTGTGTGTGTGTGTGTGGTGTGTGTGTGTGCGTGTGTGTAAGTGCATGTAGAGTCCCAAAGGTGGAGTCAGGAGCGTTGCTAAGTCTCTCTACCTTATTTACTGGTTGAGACAGGATCTCTCGGTTGAGGCCAGGGCTTGCTGACATGGTTAACCTAGCTTCACAGCTTGCTCCAGGGTCCCATCTCTGCATTCCAAGGGCTAGAACTACAGCTAGCATCACACCCACCCAACTTTAACAGGAGTTCAAGGGATCCAAGCACTGGGCTTCATTCTTGCCTAGCAAGTGCTTTATACATACACAAGGCCATCTCTCCAGCTTTTAGTGCTAAAACATTTCTAGAATGTTCTCTTATGTAATGAATGTATGTTCAATTAGGAAACATTTGAAGATTCAGGTAACTAAATAGGAGCAAGTAGGAAACATCCATCCACCTACCTTCCATACATAATTGATATTTGAGTTTTTATATCTTCCCAGGCTTATTTTCCAAATTTTGATGTAATACTTACAAAAATAGATCCATTCAATATGTTATTTAGTAAGCTGCTTTTTCCCCAGCAAAATTTATCCCAGATATCTCTTCATGACAGCAAATTATTACATAGATTATTTTAGGCAGACTGTCATCAGGCTGTCATTCCTGTGTTTGAGACACTATAACCGTCACTTCTCAGGGCCGCAGAGATGGCCCAAGGGTTAAACATGCTTACTGATCTTCCAGAGGACCTGGGTTCATTTCCCAGCACCCATGTGGTGATTCACAATCCTTTGTAACTTCAGTTCAGGCAATGCCACCTCTTCTGGGCTCTCTGGGCTTCTCTACAAGTGGTGCACATATATACACTCAGACATGTCCACAGGCGTACACATAAACTGAAATAATAATGAAAAGTATAAAAATAAGTAAATATAAAATAGTTGCTTCTCAATAACAAGGCATAGGCCTGTATCCATCTTAACACCGAATGTTTTGTGTACCTCATGGAGTGTTCTAGTAACCCAAGCTTGGCTTCTACCTAAGTGAGACTCTGCATTGAGGTCTCCCCTCTGCCCAGATCATAAGTCTGCCTCTGTGTGTATGGACTACATGGGGTCCCAGAGTTCCCAGTGGCTCTGACAACAAATGGGCTTTTTCCTGCTCAGCATCCAGCTGATGGATGAATGTCATGAGACACACAGCCCCCCCTACTGCCTCTTAAAACCAAGCCCATCTGCCATGTATCATTAAGAAAGCTGGCACACACCCCCCAATCTCCTAATTAACATTTCTTCAGCTGCCTCTCGAAGAGTACGTCTCCTGGGAGCAAAGCTACCAAAGGTAATGGAAGCCCATGGATGGTATCCAAACTGCAGGGCCATTTATGTCCCCGCATCAGTCTTGGGAGCTGTTCACAAATGGACTAGTTCCAGCTTCTCCTCTATTGACTTTCCCTGGATTCAGAGTCTAATAAGCAGCTAGGTAGCCAAACTTTGGTTGCTAAAGAGACTTTCAGAGGCAGCCTGTCCTCACTGCTGGCCCTCTGAGCACTCAGCATGTTACCAGTGAGACTTATTCCAGCTAGATATTGTGTGCATGAACAAATAATTACATCACTTTTGATACCATTTCTCCAAAAGCAGATCACAGCTCTTCACCCGTGTTCTAATTTGGTATTCTTTTGTTTTTAGGTGGGCATGACTTTGTTATTGTTGCTTTTGGTTTTGTTTTGTTCATTTGTTTTTCAATACAGAGTTTCTCAGTGTAACAGCCCTGCCTGTCTTGTAACTTGCTTTGTAGACTAGACTGGCCTCAAACTCACAGAGATCCACCTGACTCTGCCTCCTGACTGCTGGGATTAAAGGCATGGGCCACCACACTGGGTTTGACTTTCTCGTATCTGAGTCTGTCTCCACCTTGCCCCAAAAACTGCTGCTAAAACCACAAACAAAACAAAACAAAAGATATAAATGTAATATGTGTATGTATATCATCAATATAATACGTAACTGTACGCATTTTTAAATGAACGAGAGTCATCCTTCTCTAACCACAAATAGTTTTACTCTTTTAGTTGCCCCATGGCTGAGCACCTTGAACTCACTAGCCACGGAACTCACTCTCCATCCAGCATCCCTTTTTCCTGGCCAGCATAAGTGTCAGTCACATCAACCCTCTGTTTGTCCTTTTCCTCCTCCCCCAGAGTGAAGTCTAGGCTACCAGTTCTACTCTGTCAGCCTCTTAACTCTGAAACGTTGCCTGTTCTGCATTTTTTTTCCCTCTCAGCAAAGACATGGATGTATCTGAAAGAACAAAGTTTACCATATTTCCCTTGGCCATTAAAACCTTTAAGTTTCCCTGAGACTGAGTAATGTAAAAGATCTTTTTCCTTCAAGGGTGATGTTAGCAGTTCACATGCAAGGTGCTTTGTGGCTAATTGTATGCAAGCCATAAGGAAGGGTCAGACCCTCTTACATCATGGATGCTGCTCTAGGCCATTATGGCTTAGGGACCACAAAGCACTTATCTCCTAACATGACTTCCCCATCTTGGCCGTGTAAGTGCCTGATTCCTCCCCAGAAGTGGTTATGGGCCCAGGAGACTGCAGCAGCCTATTTAAATAACCCATCAATAACCTTAAAACTCTCCAACGTTGGTGCATGCCACCACTTATCGGCTAGTGCAAATTGGACGAGCACCTGCCTCGTGTTTCTCAGGCGTGTTTGTTTAAACAGAGAGGGTATTTATCAGAAATACCAATGACACACAAACATGTTATACTATGTGCTTCTCCTTGGACTTTTTAACTGAAATGAGAACTTTATTCTTTGTTGTATTATGTCCTTCAGTCCACAAAGTAATACTAGTTGTGTTGAAGGAAAAATTATATGCATGCTTCATCCCTAGTTAGGAGAAGAGAATTTGGGCTGGCATAGCCTTCTGAGCTCCCAGCTGGGGCTGTGCAATGAAAATTGTACATCAGGAGGCAGCCAGTGTTGCAACTCCCATCTCCCAACAGCACAGTGCCTCTGCCCCCAGTCAAGAGTGATGGCCATTACTGTCTGGACACCCGCCCTGACAGTATCGTCAGTAGTGTCTCAAAGGACCCCAAAACCCAAGAAGCAAAACCCTAATTATTCATCCTCTTCAGCCTTTTTTTATTCTGATCAAATTTTACTCAAGTCTGGAAGAGAAGACATTTGAGTGGCCTCCTGTGCCCCTCAGTTCCATAGTGGGGAAGGGACAGACAGAAGGCATTTAAATCCATATCCTTTAGCTTCCTAGCATAGAGTGAATCCAAGAAATCACAGATTTGAGGAAGGCTTAGGCTGTCCACTCCCTGCATGGGCTTAAAGCTGGGAAAGATACTATGCTTCTTATGGATGGCCAAGCCCACCTCTGTGAACAGCTCTTTATGGCTGTGGATCAAGAGGACACATATTCCCACAGCATTAGCTAAGACTCTGGATAGTTAGGTACATACACCTCGGAATTCTACAATTCTAAAGTACACCCTACAGGTGCAAACATTTAGACTCGTGTGTTCTTATGGGTCCTGGGCAAGAATCAGTCACATTTATTTCATTTTTATTTGGGCTATGAATTCCATATGAATATTGACATTGGGTGACAGACATAAATAATACAACAAATACAAAAATACAACAAAATCTCCATTTAAAAAAGGGTGAGTCTGGGGACTAGAGAGATGGCTCAGGGGTCAAGAAAGCTTCCTGCTCTTCTGTAGGATAGTAGTTGGTTCCCAGCGCCCACATCAGGAGGCTCACAGCTGCCTGTAACTCTAGCTCCAGGGAGATCTGATGCCCTCTTCTGGCCTCCAAGGTCACCTGCTCTCTCTCTCTCTCTCTCTCTCTCTCTCTCTCTCTCTCTCTTTTTCTCTCTCTCTTTCTCTCTCTCTTTCACACACACACACACACACACACACACACACACACACACACACACACGACACTCACATAGGCACACATCTACATAAAAATAATGGATCTTTTTTAAATGACTTGTCTGACATATATATAATATATATATATATATATATATATATATATTAGAGTAATGAGCAAGCCTGTTTCCCATCCCACTGGATCATGAAAGCCTGAGTACTGTTCTTTATTGGACTACACACCACCCATGAAGAACTGAGCCAATATTGTGTTCCAGGAAAGGGGAATAAAAGTAAGCTGTGTTCAGTTTGAATGTTATTTTATTCATCTTAGCATCAGTGCTGTAGAGAAGCCTCTATCATAAGAGGGGTATCCTTGGTAATTTAGTTTCCCTTTCTGAGCTTTTGAATTCTTGGATCCACTCATGAGTCTTATATGTTAACTTGAATGAAGTTTCTGGACTTTTTCAAATGCATTTGCAAAGGGGGCTCTATTTTACTTGAATACACATTGTCCTAGTTTGACTCTGTTGCTGTGAGAAGAGGCTGACCAAAAGAAAACTGGAGGATGGGGGTGGTATCTTGGTTAAGGTTTCTGTAAAGAGACATCATGATCATGGCAACTGTTATAAAGGAAAACATTTAATTGGGGTTTGCTTACAGTTCCAGAGATTCAGTCCATTATCATCATGGCGAGGAGCAAGGCAGTGTGCAGGCAGACATGGTGCTGGAGAAGGAGCTGAGAGTCCTATATCTTGGTTCACAGGCAGCAGAGAGACTGTATGACACAATGGGAGTAGCTTGAACATATATGACCTCAAAGCCCACCTCCACAGTAATACACTTCCTCCAACAAGACCACACCTACTCTAACAAGGCCACACCTCCTAATAGTGTCACTTCCTATGGGCCCAGTATTCACACACATGAGCCTAAGGGAGCATTCCTATTCAATCCACCACAGGTGGGAAAGGTTTGTTTTAGCTTGCTGGTTATAGTTCACCACCCAGGGAAACCAAGGCGGGAACTGAAACAGAAGCCGAGGTGCAGGTAATTGAGAGTGTTGAAGAGCTCACATCACTACTCAAATAATTTTACAATTTTCACACACAGAGAGAGTTTTGAATGTATGTAGTGACGTGTGTATGTCAGATATAAAGTACTAGCCATGAATTAAACTACTTGAGCTTTGGAGCCTGTATGAGGAAGTCATCTTTCCTGATACACACTAACAATGGATCCAGTCATTCTTATCACTTTTAAATTGATTAATTCTTTGATGGAATAGGAACAGTCTGTCCATATTTTATTACACCCCTTATAGTGTTTATTCCATCTTTTGCTTTTTCAGTATTATGAGCAGATGCCTTTTAGCATGTGAGAAACTGAACATCTGTGGCTTGCTCAGTTAAAATTGCAATGTGGTGGTACATCATTGGCTTAGGTAGGGTAATGACATGCTGTTTTGTTAAAACATTTTAGCCCTGTGACGTATGCTTGTGATAGCAGCTTCCATTTTGGTCCTTGGGTAGCAATGAACTTTTGCCCCATTTTCCAGTTCTAGACCAGAGGTGCTCAGTCTTCGCTTGTCTCTTTTCCAGCCTGCTGGTCACCTGGAGACAGGACAGTTATTTGATAAAACTGATTGCTCAGCAGATTTAAACCAGGTCACTTAGGTTCCTGAACTAGGGAGATGTAGAGATGTAGCGGCTTTTCTTTAGGATGTCTCACGAATGTTCTCAGGGTAATTACAAGCCATTCTTTCCCAATTTAGGTTTGTTTAGAGTACATAGTTCTGCATTCCTGTTGAGCTCAGTCTATTTTGTCCCATCAGGAGCATATGTGATCATCATGGCAAACATCATCTCCACCTCCCTTCACTGAGTGTATACCACTCAGTGAAGCTACCCTGGGATTTACTGTGTAAAAACTCATCCCAGGCTGGGCAGTGGTGGCACACACCTTTAATCCCAGCACTCAGGAGGCAGGGCAGGCAGATCTCTGTGAGTTCAAGGCCAGCATGGTCTACAGATCAAGTTCCAGAACAGCTAGGACTGTTCCACAGAGAGAGCCTGTCTCGAAAAAAAAAAATTTCTTCTCAGTTGTACTCAACTTTGAGAGTGGTGAGGGGAAGCAGTCCCTCTGTGTCATGGCCACCAGAGCAGAGTTCAACACAGATCTATCAGTGTGTGGCCATTGCAGACAAAATGAGATTAGTTCCTGGACACCCACTCTTCTCCACAGTTTTTTGTCAGTTAAGTTTCTATTGTGAGGAAACATATGACCAAAAGCAATTTGGGGAAGAAGCGATTTACCTCAGTTTGCATGTCTTGATAAAAGTCCATCATTGAGGGGAGCCAGGGCAGGAACCTGGAGGCAGGAGCCAATGCAAAGTCCATTGAGGAGTGATGCTCACTGGCTTGCTCTTCATGGCTTCCTCAGTTTACTTTCTTACACAACCTAGGCCCAGTTACCCACCGCTCACAGTGACCTGGGTCTTCCCACATCAATCATTATTAGTGAAGAAAATGCCCCCACTGGCTTACCTGCATGCTGAGATGATGGTGGCATTTTCTTAACTGAGGGTCCCTCAACCCAGATGACTCCATCTTGTGTCACAGTGACAAGAAAACTAAGTAGGACAAGTGTGGGGTAAAGAGGCCAGCATCGGGGACAGAGGAATTGCATTGCCAAATGGCAGAAACTGAACGGATAATTCCTATACCCAATGACTAATCTCACCCCCAGGTCCGGACCAAAACCTGGCACATGTAGGTGGTTTTGTTTGGTCATTTACAAAATAGAGATTACTATGCCTGCTTCACAGATTTTTTTGTAAAGGGCAAACAGGAGAGTGTGGACAGTGCCCTGCGTAGGTGACCAGCTTAGATACAGTGAAAAGTCGAGGCCAGAGTGAGAGTTGTGTGCATCCCTGGGTACCACTCTTGATAGTTAGGGAAATGTGCCTACTTAGACAAGGCCACTGTGTCTGCTGTGTTCTTCCCATATCATCACACGTGAGTTAACTATGATGTCTTAACGAGACCAGCAGGGAGGACAATGTGGGAGAGTGATGTTCGAGGTGCTCATGTGTGTAAGTGACATCTTAATGACTCTGGCAATTACCCCAGGAAGATTCTCTAATCAGCTAGGCTACCCTGACTTATCAGCACCAGGCCACGGATTGTGTTTCTGCATTTCTAATGTGACTACCTGGAAACCCAA